>NW_014577393.1:256234-261503 GCF_000485595.1 Priapulus caudatus
CTTGACTAGGATGACAGATGCTTGACAGGAAGTGACTAGCGAGACGGACTGCTTGACAGGCAGAAGTGACTAGGGGATTGAACAGATGCTGACAAGGGGAGTGACTAGGATGAAAGATGCTTGACAGGGAGAGTGACTAGGATGACGATGGCTGGACAGGGAAGTGACTAGGATGACGATATGCCTTGACAGCGGAAGCTGACTAGGATGATGAGATGCTGGACAGCGGGAGCTGACTAGGTATGACAGGATGCTGACAGGGGAGTGACTAGGATGACAGATGCTTTGCGACAGGGGAGCTGACTTTAGGATGACGGATGCTTGACAGGAAGTGACTAGGATTGACAGGATGCTTACGAGGACAGGATCAGTTTGACTAGTGCTAGATGACAGATGATGACAGAGGAAGATGACCTAGGATGACAGATGCATTGACAGGGAAGTGACTAGATGACAGATCTTGACAGGGAAGTGACTAGGATGACGGATGCTGACAGGGAGTGACTAGGATGACAGACTGCTTGACAGGAGTGACTAGGATGACAAGATGCTGACTAGGCGAAGTGACTAGGCATGACGGATGCTTGAAGGGAGTGACTAGGATGACACAGTGCTTGACAGGGAAGTGACTATGATGTACAGATGCTTGACAGGCGAAGTGTAGGATGACGAATGCTTGACATGGGAAGTAAACTAGATGACAGATGCTTAGGAATGACTGCGAGTGAGCTATGTGCAGCAGGAATGACTGTGAGTGAGCTATGTGCAGCAGGAATGACTGTGAGTGAGCTATGTGCAGCAGGAATGACTGTGAGTGAGCTATGTGCAGCAGGCCACGCGACTAACCTGCTTGTGAAGGTCCGACATCTGCTGATGACGCAGCAGCATCTCCTTGCTAGAGAACTGCCGCCGACACAGAAGGCATGCCAGCTTGTCCCAGTCCGTTATCTTCGCCTCTATCCCACCAGGGGCCGCCACCGCCGCCGCCGCCGAAAAGTTCACCAGTGGCGCCATCTCTTCGACCTGTGACTCTTCCTCGGGCTCCGAATCGTCGCCGTAGTCGTTGGCGACGAGGGAATGCGCGGGAGGCATATTCTTAGGACGCATGCCAAGTGGCGGCGGTGGCGGCATCAGCTGTACATTAAAATTATATTAAATTTTACATTAATGTATTAATACATATTATCAGGAGTGAATAATTATACAGGCGTACGACTCGCTCGAAACATCAGTTGCAAATCCCTGCCGAACCCCCGCCAATGGGTGTTTGAGAGCAAGCTGCCTTTTGTTCGCTCTTCCAGTGTGGGAATGATGGACACTTAGCAGTATATTAGCTGTATAACTACATAGTAGTGTTGTCAATCGGTTGTAATTTCGTAATCGATCATCGGTTGGACCCAAGTAACCGATGATCGGTTACAATCGGTTACTTGAGGTGTTGAATGCCTGCGCGTGCGTAACGTCGTGTTTATGTACGTGTGTGCATGTATGTGCTTGTTTAGCCCTGTTACTGTTTGTTTTGCACTGTTTACTACCGTGTATATAATACATGTATGTTAATAAAGGATAACTTGTATAGTAGCAATGCTATCTCTGATTCTCATCACTTTTCCAAGTTTTCTTGTTCAAGTTTTAAAAAAAAAAATCGATTACTATGTCAGATGAGCTAATCATAGGTAAATTTGGGCATGGAAATGTTGAATTTCTTGTGTTTCGAGCAAGTCATACTCCTCTATTATTATTCACTCCTGATATTATTGTTATTTATTACGTATTGAACATTAATGCCATCACCTGTGCAGTGACAAACACGGAGAGGGGAGGGTCATAAGGAGAGAGAGAGAAAAATGAAAGGGAAAGGGTTAGGAACCACACAAACCTTTGTATCATGTTCGTTCTTCTTGGTGAGGAGAGCGAATCCGGCATCCGCTGCACCACTCGTCTTCTCTCCTTCCGACATGTGCTGTGATAACTGCTGCGGTCCCACAGGTACGAACCTACAGCACAGAGAACACAACATCAGCTGCCATGCCACCCATACACGCAGTCTATAACATACTGCGGTCCCACAACGAATGCTTGACAGGGAAGTGACTAGGATGACGGATGCTTGACAGGGGAGTGACTAGGATGACAGATGCTTGACAGGGGAGTGACTAGGATGACAGATGCTTGACAGGGGAGTGACTAGGATGACAGATGCTTGACAGGGAAGTGACTAGGATGACAGATGCTTGACAGGGAAGTGGTGGGGTAGGTGACAGCAGTTAATCGTGCACACACCTCGACTGGTTTGACAATGCCGTGATTCTTCTTGCCTAGACCTTGGCCTGCCTGCCAGCCCATCTTCTGCAGCAGCTGGCTACCTATGTTGTCACCACCGATGCCCTCCTTAGTCGGCTGCTCATACGCCGGCGCCCTGAAACACCCACAACCCACCGTCAGGTGGCACCACCAACAATGCAACCGACCGTGGAGGGCGTTGTCATGGTAACCACATGATGGACAGAATGCGTACAGCCATGGCAGGAAGGAATGTTCACAGACACGAAAGGAACGAACACATCCGTCAGGAAAAAGAAACGTAAACAAGTAAGGAACGTACATAAGAAAACAAGATAAGGGATTTGATCAGCATAATTAACGAAAAAAATCTAGCCCACAACACGACACAGAGAGGAACCTATATGGATGTGGTAATGCACACAGCTACAGACGACAGAGGAAAGTAAGAGAAACTTACGAAGCCGCATTATTCATAGAACGAAGAAAGGCATCCTTCTTCTTATTGATGGGTGGCTCCGAAGGCCCGAACTTTGTTCTCCTTTCTTTGGCTCTGTCTCTGTATTTTGCCTGCAATTGCCATCGAAATCACAAAGACCCTATAATAGACTATAGAGTGTTCTGCGATTTTTCATATAACCCACAATGCAACGCCGCCGGTCATGACGATTACAGAAACCAGCTCAGGCATGGTACAAGTACATTGAGCAACGCACTGTTCTCTGCTCATTTTATTCGCCTATTAAGGTTAGACCATACCAAATAGGCTAAAATGTTTATTATTAAGGAAATCCATCACAACGCCGCTCTCCTGCGATGTTGTCAACTGCAGCAATCGGTATCAGAGAGAGCCACACGGCTTTTTTAGGCTGCCTAGCGTGATCACAACACAAGAGCCGCAGAGCGTCTGGGCTCATCTGAGGTCTGTTGCTACGTTTATAAAAGTAACATTTAAGTCGTGCGTAGTGACACCTTTGTTAGGCGCAGATATGCAGATACGCAGTTGCGTACACATCATTTCAGCAACCTTCTGCATTCTGCATACCTCCCAAATCCCATTGGTTGAAACAAATCGCGTGCCAGCGTTAGTCCATGTCTAGTGTAATCTGCCGATCTGTCATCATACATCAATTCGCCACTTTTTGACATTATCTATAGTATACGTGTTTTATTTCTTCTGCAATAAGAATACTAGTAGCAGGTGGATCCGACTTTTTCGGAGACAAGGTGTTTTGATCCAGCTCGTGGGGTTGGGTCGTTGCTGTTTGCGCTAGAGTTTCAATGAGATTGTACACAGAGGTCAGGTTTCGCAGGGCTTATTATGCGTCCTGCGAAGATTTGCACGCAACAACATATGTTCATGGACTTGTAGTTTGTATTACATCGCGCTTGCTCGTCTCCCTCGCGAGTGTTCAGAATTTCCCGCCGATTTTACTGGCCATATAGCTATCAAAACGCAGCGTTTTAATAACACCCTGGTGTATGCACATTTGCCAACTGTCTGTAAGTGTACGTAGTAATGGAATACTTATTTCGATTCAAACTAAGACAACGTAGGCCAAGGGCATTTCTCATAAAAAAATTGCGTGCATTGGGAACGACACCATACGTCTTCCAGTTTTATATCGTGGGTACTGTATGCGCCAATGTTGTCCATTTACACAACTGGCTCACTCCGGGGTTTATGCCCGACGCACGTTGGTGTTTATCACTCTCCAAGATAACTCTGATTATATTCATGCGCTCTGCTATACCTCGTGCATAAGTAGTCACGATGAATATATGGGACAGGCATCCATGTCAGGCACATCAGTCGTAGTTGTATTGAGAGCCGGGTCTTGGTGGAATTCTGTTCACCGAGATGTTGCATCTGTGCTATTTATGAAGAGTGAATGCCTGCTATGTGCGAAAGGAGAAATACGCACCCCACCAATCATACAACTGCTACTGGATGCCGGGCGATATAGCTTATGTGATATAAGTGTAAATGTTAAGCGCGTGGCGCGACCTCTGTGGCGTGCCGTTCCTGTGTGTTCAGAGGAGCTTTGACGACGCTCGCCAATTTCAGGTGAATCTATCGGGTCAATACTCAGGCGAGTAAGGGAGTAGATGAAAACGATTAAGACATATGGAGAGTAATACATTTCTGTGTTTTTATACTAAGCCATGTGCTTTTTTGATTGAAAACTGCCTCCCAAGGTGTCCTGTGGTCTCCGCCTTCGTCTGCTCGTCATTGTAGAATGTTAGCGTCAGTCTGACGTAGTCAGAGTTCAGACGTTCGGTGACGGAATCCGCATGAGTGTGTCCGTGCGTCGCGTGCGTCACCGTTGGCGTGCCGTGGCCAACAGTTGGCATCAGTTGTACCAAATCCTAACCGCGCGCGTCGACGTAACCGGTACCGATATTTCGGGCACGTGGGGGGGATGTACTCGAAAACCCGAGTGGGAAGTGTCTGAAGCTGGGGGTCAAAGGTGGCAACGGTTCAAAAGGTAAACAGAAGGGGGGAATCGTTTTCCTTAACTTAAGGTCTAGGGAGGCAATGCAGAATTGCGGCAGCAAATCTTACGGCTCGACCTAGGCTTCTATATATGTCGGTAAGTATAGGCGATCCATGGCTAGAAAAAGTCATCACCTGCCGAAATGCAGGTCACTGAGGTGCTTCCAAGAGTCTAATGGGGCACGAGGCAGATTTTAGAGCATTTTTCTGAGGACATGGTTGACGGAGCGATTGAGAAGACTTTTTGTTTGTCAGCGGTGACCTGACCATTTTTTATGGCTTTATTTGAAGAGGACATCTGTTTTCTGTATTTTCTATCTTTATTATTTAAGCTATTTCTTCCAATTAAGGTAAATATTTACACTGATTAGTTTGACGACCAATTTCATAACAACAAATAAGTTTTTACATCAATAAATTTTTTTTTTTTTTAAGAAGTGGGTTATGGGTTAGGGTCCAATGCACCCTAAAAGGTAGGATTCAGGCAAC
>NW_014577393.1:261528-273076 GCF_000485595.1 Priapulus caudatus
GGGGTTCGCAGGGAATTTTCGCAACTGATGTTGTCGGCGAGTCGTCCGCCTGGTTATAATTATTCACTCTGATAATATGTATTAATACAATTAATGTAAAATTTATATAATTTTAATGTCAACAGTGACATGCGCCACCGCCGCCACTTGGACCATTGCGTCCTAAGAATATCGCCTCCCGCGCATCCCTCGTCGCCAACGCCTACGGCGACGATCGCGAGCCCGAGGAAGAGTCACAGGTCCCGAAGAGATGGCGCCACTGGTGAACTTTTCGGCCGTACCCGCTTCTGGGCGGCGGTGGCGGCCCTGGTTCGGAGATTAGAGGCGAAGATTAACGGACTGGGACAGCTGGCATCGCCCTTCTGTGTCGGCGGAAGTTCTCTAAGCAAGGAGATCTTCTGCGTCGTGCAGCAGATGTCGGACCTTCACAAGCGCAGGTTACGCGCCCTGGCGTGCTGCCTGAGCTCGGGGCGACGAGTCGATTCCTGCAGCACATAGCTCACTCACAGTCATTCTGCCTGCACATAGCTCACTTCACAGTCATTCCTGCTGCACATAGCTCACTCACAGCTCATTCTCGCTGCACATAGCTCACTCACAGTCTTCCTGCATGCACATAGCTCACTCGCCAGTCATTCCTGCTGACATAGCTCACTCGCAGCTCATTCCTTGCTGCAACATAAGCTCACTTGCAGTCTTCCTGCTGCACATACGCTCACTCACAGTCATTTCCGCTGCACAGTAGCTCACTCACAGTCATTCCTGCTGCACATAGCTCACTCACAGTCATTCCTGCTGCACATATGCCTCCACTGCACAGTCTTCCTGCTTGCCACATAGGCTCACCACCAGTCCTTCCTGCAGCACATAGCCTCACTCACAGTCATTCCTTGCTGCACATAGCTCACTCACAGGTCATTTGCTGCCTGCCACATTAGCTCACTCACAAGTCCATTGCTGCTGCACATAGCTCACTCGCAGTCAATTTCCTGCTGCACATAGCTCACTCACAGTCATTGCCTGCTTGCTCACATAGCTCACTCGCAGTCATTCCTGCTGCACATAGCTCACTCGCAGTCATTCCTGCTGCACATGCATGCATGTGTTATCTTTGCTGCACACATACATGTATTCTAACCATCTTTGCTGCACACATACATGTATTCTAACCATCTTTTGCTGCACACATACATGTATTCTAACCCATCTTTGCTGCACACACACATACATGTATTCTAACATCTTTGCTGCACACACACATACATATATTTATGTCTAACGACTTGTCATCATTTCTGTTGGTTTACCTATGTATACATTATTATTATTATATATTATTGTTATTATACTTCTCTATGTATAATTTCATGTTTGCAACCATTTATTTGCAGAATCTAGAGATCAAGCAGAGGGCGCTGATGACAACTGCGCAACTCGAGGGAAATGGAGAAGCACGAACGTGATGTAAGCATCATAGGGGGCGCCACTGGCAAGTCGTCCATCTCATGGTTTGCCGCAGATGTTTTTAAAATTTTAAAATAAATCACATAGAGGAGTTTTACACATAAATCACAATTGAGTAGTCTGATGGATTGGTTGCTGTGTTGTGAATCCAGCTGCTTTCGTTAATGATTAACTAATTAACTAATTCTAACTAGGCGTTAGTCTGCACAGAGTCATGGCTCCATAATTCTCGTAGAGCTGCTTATAGAGGGTTACTCGACTTGGACTAAAAATAGCATATTATTACATCCCGTGCCGCCTGGCCATAGCGGTTGCAATAGACGTGAACCGTGTGGTGTGTAATCTAGTAGCTGCGTACTCGCTCCCACTTCTCGGCTTAGTTACTCGATGGGTCCATGCATCCATCGAGTAACTAAGGCGAGAGGTGGGACGCGGTACCAGTCTAATGTATAATCTTGCCGATCTGCACAATCACCGATTTATATTGCTATCTTATAGTGTTGTTATTGCAATAGATATTAGTAGAGGGGGATCGCGCATTTTTTTCGGGAAGGTTTATCAGCGTGGGTTTGGGTGCTGCCGCTAGAGTTAATGAGACTTACACAGGTCAGGTCTTCGCAGCGGCTTATTAGCCCGTCGCCCGAGATTGCACGCAACACATATGTTTCATGGGACTTGAGTTTGTTTACATCGCGACTCCGCGAGTGTCAGAAATTTCACCGATTTTACTGCATATTAGCTATCAAACGCAGCGTTTATAACATCTGGTGGTGATGCACATTTGCCAACTGTCTGAAGTGTACGTAGTATGGACAAATACTTTGATTTCACTAGACAACTAGCCAAACATCTCAAGAAAAAATATGCAGCTGCATTGCAGGAAATCGAACACCCGGAGTTATCGGCACGATGTTATCGCACTCCCAAGTCTCCTGATTATACCATCTCTCTATCGCTGCATGAGTCCACGATGGAAGATAAATGGGACAGGCATCATGTACAGCACATGTAATTGTAAAGCCGGGCTTGCTTGAATTCTGTTCACAATGTTGCCCGGTGCTATTTATATGAAAGCAGTATTGCATTGCACGTGCAAGAAGAAAATCACCACACCCCCAATCAAACTGCCTAAGCTGGATGCCGGCTATATAGCAATTATGATATGATAAGTGTAAATGGAGCGGCGGTACGAATGCCGCACGTAGCGTGCCCGCGTGCTATACACCTGTGTGATTGCAGCAGCGAGCAATCCCCCTTGACCGCCATTTACAGGTAAATATATCGGCAATCTAGGCGAAAGGCGAATAGAGAAAACATTAGACAAATTGGAGTACAATACAATTTTTGTTTATTCAGCCATTGCTATTTTTATGTTGAAAATGCTCCAGGTGTCGTGTGGTTCGACCTTGTCTCATCGTCACTTGAAATTGTTTAGCTCATCTGACGTCAGTCAGAATTCAGAACTTGTAAAGATCGCCCATGATTGTCCGTGGTCGTGCGTGGAGTCAACAGTTCGGGGCACAAATCTTAATCGCTCGAACGTACGGTCACGATATTTGGGATCGTGGGGGAGTTAATCCGAATAACGAGTCTGGGATGTCGAAGCTGGGGGTCAAAGGGTCACATCAAAGGTCAAGAGATTGTAAAAGAGGGGGAACATTCCCTCGCTTAACTTAAGGTTATAGCGGAGGCATGCAGCAATTGCCGCCACAAAAGTCTTAACGGCTGCTCGACTAGGCTCTAATAGCTCGGATGTATAGCATCATGGTTAGAAAAGTCATCACTGTGTCGAAAATTCGGAGGATCAACGTCCAAAGGTCCCAAATGGGGCACAGGGCCAGAATTTTTAGACATTTTCTGAGGACCCCATGCGTCTGACCCCGGCCGTTTCCGCCCGCGCTCGGCCAATGGGTGTTTGAGAGCAAGCTGCCTTTTGTTCGCTCTTCCAGTGTGGGAATGATGGACACTTAGCAGTATATTAGCTGTATAACTACATAGCGATGTATAGATTTAGATTTCAGAGAAATGATTTCATATAGGTTTTTAGTATTACATAGCCAACTTTGTTTTAATGTCATTTGACCTCATAGTTAGTGATATATCTCACATGTACATTGTTATTATTCGCTCATTTTATTGTTCAGTCGGTTGTGATATTAATGTGCTGCGCCTTTAATCATTTTATGTAACAAGGGGCAATATAAATAAATATAATAATAATAATAATAATAGTAATACATAATAGGAAGAGGTATCGATACACAGTAAATTGTGCGGACAAGTTGGATGTACAGCGCTAGTTCTCATGTCATTTCTATTGGATTTCACGTAATAAACAAGTGCCGCAGAGCGACAGGGCTCATCTGGTGTCTGGTGTTCTGCTGATAAATTCACTTGTGCATAGCAAGACGTCCTATACATACGTTCATTTCTAACCCAAAAAAACAACACTTCAAACTAGTGTAATAAAATTCCGATAGATGGCGGGCTGCTATCAAAGGCATCGTTGCATCGGTCAGCCAAAGCATTGCAGCAATGGCAGCTGTCAGTGTGACGACGGATTGCAAAAAGCAGGAGCGAATAATTAGTATTACCATATTATTACTATACATAACGTGCGTTCTATGGTGTCAGGTAATAAGGTACATTAAACCCCTTGCGAGGCACATCTGGCTCGTTAAAAAATAGCTCAATGGTTGATACAACCAGAGCAGCTCGTGCAAGATTACAATTTACAGCCATACGATAGCAAATATCTGTAAACTAATTTCAGTACAAGATAGGCCAGTGATTAGTGGACCGAATAAGCTCAAGAACGTACACACTTGCGTCTATATTGGTGCAAAAATTTGATGAGAAAATTCAGTCTGGGAAATCCGAAGCCTCACTCCTGGGTAACTATTTGAGTGCTAGTGACTGTATTCCAACTATTCATAATGTACACTACAGAATCTCATATATAAGTCATCTCATTATCTCCTAAGTAAGCATTGTCAAGTAAGAGTTATTGTGGAATTTCACTGTAAAATGGGCTTTCCACAACCACAGTACTCGCCAACGCAGTTGAGAAACAAATCAATGTTAACCCTCCTCTTGAGGGTCAAAAGGTTATCGCGACACTTACTCTTCGCATGTCAGCAGAAAGTACATTTCATGAACCTTTCAATAAAGCCATAAAAATGCTAGTCACCGCTGAAACAAAAAGTTTTTCAATGCGTCCGTCAGACCATGTCATCAGAAAATGTCTAAAATCTGCCCTGTGCCCCATTGACCTTTGACCTGTGACCTCCATTTCGGCACAGTGATGGCTTTTCCTACCATGTATGCTATACACCGACTATCACGAGCCTAGGTCGAGCCATTTAGATTTGTGCCGCAATTCTGCATTTCCTCCCTATACTTAAACTGTCTACGTCACGAATTTCGAGCACCAGCAAGTAGTATATTTGTGTGTTATTTGTACAAAATAAAATGTATGAAAATACAATTAGAGTTTTTATTTACTTTTCATGCTCATATAACCTTCTTTATACTCCTAATTTGCCGTGCCATCCGATGTAACAAACGTTCGATTCAACAACAACGCGCATGAATTCGAAAATTATTGTGTGGCGCCAGACGCAGCTAGCCGATATACGCAACATTTGCGGTAAACGAGGCATTGGCAAAATTATGTGGCAGCCAATGAAAATTCCTTTTAAACGTTAAGCGGGAGTTTCTCATATAATCTTTCTTTCTCTTTTTCTCTTTCGTTTTCTTCGATGCACTGGTCTGCCCACCATTGTTTATCGTTATTTATCTAGCTTCTGATCGATCCTGAAGGGGATGTCACAAAACATTTTGTTGCAGAAAATTAAAAAAAAACACAAATAAACATTTCGCAGTTTTAATAATAATTTTCAAACATAATACACATGAACATATATTATTTATTTTTCCTATATTGTATATTCTATATAGCCAACACAAATCAAACAGAAACTGTTTGGGCACCACTTTGTGCACCATACACAAATCACGATGACATCGACCACAGCAACCAGTGCAGCAACCGAGTGACGCCAGTATTGTGTAAATAGTGTTAGGTAACACTAATTCAAATCGTCAAGATTTTTGCAAATTTAACCAAACGTAAAAACATTATATCAGTGAGGCTTTAGGATATATTTAGTAACGTTAGTACTAACTTTTTGATGTAAAAAAATTACAAAAATAAGGTTTCAACTATAAATTTCAGGAAATTCGTGACGTAGACACTTTAAGTTAAGGAGGGAATGTTCCCCCTTCTTTTACACCTCTTGACCTTTGACCTTTGACCCCCAGCTTCGACATCCAACTCGTTTCGGATTACCCCCACGTCTCGAATATCGTGACCGTACGTCGAGCCGTTTAGATTTGTGCCCAACTGTTGACGGACGGACCACGCACACGCACTGATCATGCGATTCTACAAGCTGCATCTGACTATGTCAGATGAGCTATCATAGGTAATTGGGCATGGAAATGTTGAATTTCTTGTGTTTCGAGCAAGTCATACTCTCCTATTATTATTCACTCCTGATATTATTGTTATTTATTACGTATTGAACATTAATGCCATCACCTGTGCAGTGACAAACACGGAGAGGGGAGGGTCATAGGGAGAGAGAGAAAATGAAAGGAAAGGGTTAGGAACCACACAAAACTTTGTATCATGTGTTCGTTCTTCTTGTGAGGAGAGAGCGAATCCGGCATCCGCTCACCACTCGTCTTCTCTCCTTCCGACATGTGCTGTGATAACTGCTGCGGTCCCACAGGTACGAACCTACAGCCCAGAGAACACAACATCAGCTGCCATGCCACCCATACACGCAGTCTATAACATACTGCGGTCCCACAGGTACGAACCTACAGCACAGAGAACACAACATTAGCTGCAAGACAACATTCATAACAACAAAATACACTAACACTGGCTGCTTTCCTATAGCTAGTGGCTCACTACACACTCAACCCTAACTGCACTATAGCATGCAGATGATTGGTGACACACAACCATAACTGCTTGCTACAAAGGACGGGCTACAGCACACACAACTAACATATGCGCACCCAGCACGGAAGTTGTCCTTGCGTTGGTTCAGTGTCTTTGCCCACTTCTCCATGTCCTTCACAATCCTCTTAGCCGTCTTCACTCTCTCCTTCTTCTCCTTCTCCTTGTCCTTCTTCGTCTCGCTGCTGTCAGCGTCGGTGGCACCTGCCTCCTGGTCGTTGCTCGGTGCGGGAACGTATGTGTGGTTCTCACCGTCCCAGTATAGGAAGAGTTGTGTCTGTGCATTGTAGTAGTACTGCAACAATGCAACACGCGCGCGGCTTACACTTGACATCACGAGCAATCCAACTACAGATTGAATAGAGTCACTCTTGAGACAGATTAACACGAGCCCCTGGTACAGCTGTGAGACGACATGCGTGTAGGTGCTGAACTGAAGAGTGACTCACCCCAGTGTTTGCGTCGTAGTAGAGAGTGGTCTGTGGATCGTAATAGTATCCAGACGTCTCGTCGTACTGATATGTGGAAACGTCCGGAACGGGATAGTTGTCGCCTTCCTGTGACTTCTTCTCCTGCTGCTGCTGCTGTTGCTGTTGTTGCTGTTGTTGTTGCTGCTGCTGGAGCTGTTGCTGTTGTTGTTGTTGTTGCTGCTGCTGCTGCTGTTGCTGCTGCTTCTCATGCTGCAAGCGTAGAGCATCCTGCCTCACGTGCTCCTGCATCTTCTTAGGATCCTGCAGAACCCAAACACACAGTGAGACCAACGTATTAGCCAGCGAGCCGTGCAGCCATGATTTGCACGGTCAGTTTTGAAACTGCACGGCCAACAAAATTAAAAAATTGTCCGTAAATATTTCCTGGGGAAGGCCCCCCGTACCCCTCATACTCTCCCCCCTGTGAACGCCTACGGCGTTCACGATGACCGCTACGGCGGTCTTGGCTGAGACACAAAAAAATTGCACTTCCACAATACTCATTCCTGGCTGATACCCTGAGTGAGACACACAGCTATGCCTTAGCTTGCCTAGCTAACCCCATACATTACCTGTGACTGCTTTACCTGGTCATCATGCTGACGTTTCTTCCACTCAGCTGCCTGGTGGGCCAGCCTCTCCTCTGGCTTCATGTCTGCGAGCTTCTGCTGTTTCTGCATCTGCTCCAGCACCTGTTTCTGCAGCTTTGCTTGCTGCTCCTGGTAATGTTTGGCGGCCTGCGCTTGCTGGATGGCAGTCTGAGCGACAGCAGCCGCCGCGTTTGTCGTGTCCGCTGCAACGCACAACTACGCTACAACAACTACAACTACAACAACTACGCTACAACAACTACAACTACAACAACTACGCTACAACAACTATAACTACAACAACTACGCTACAACAACTACAACTACAACAACTACAACTACAACTACAACAACTACAACTACAACAATTACAACTACAACAACTACAACTACAACAACTACAACTACAACAACTAACAACTAAACAACTACAACTACAACTAAAAACACAACTACAACAACTACAACTACAACAAACACTGTTATATATACTCGCTTTATCCCCGGACAATACCTACATGGAATGTCCCACCCACCTACTACACGCTACTGATGTGGCTTCATTTAAAAAACTTAATTAACAGAAGTAGAGAAAACGTGAAGAAAATTTAGGACATCAAGCGATGCATGTTGACCTGTACGTCAATAGCCGCACCAGGCGATTAGTACAGTACAGACAAGACAAGACAAGGCAAACGACGACGGAGGGATAACGTGCGTACGCCGACCCCACTCCGCCCCCACCACCTAGGACCAACTCAGCTAGATATCCGGCCGGGTATCGTCTTATTGACGGACTGCCGGCACGTAAGAAGGTCGAGCATTTGAAGAACAAGACAATCAAAATTTTAGAGAAAGCGTTCGTCTGAAATTTCGCCCCCGAAAAAATATTATTATCTGCCTCCAGTTTAAAAATCCAGCAACATAGAAAATGGCATCGAATTTCCACCAACATTCCAGCTTACCCTGGGTGAAGGTGTGTGAGCCAGGAAGAGGCGTGGCCTGCATCACTGGCTCGCCACCAGGAGGCGGCACTGCTGCTTCGTAGCCGTACTGCTGGTAGAAAGCAGTGTCGTCGTAGGCAGCAGCAGCAGCAGCTTCATCGTAGTAGCCCTGCTGTGTGTAGTCACCGCTGAACTCCATTGCATCCCAGCCACCGGCCCCGCCCGCCTGCACAGACACACAGATGCCGCACACGTGAGCACAGAGCGCAGGATACCGCACGCATGAGCGCAGGTAGCGACCGCGAACCAGCAATAACCCCATAACCCAATAACGCTGCCACCTATGCATGCGTGCTGCCACCTATGCGTGCGTGCTGCCACCTATGCATGCGTGCTGCCACCTATGCGAGCGCGCTCCCACCTGTGTGCGCGTGCTGCCACCTATGGGCGCGCTGCCACCCACCTGGTGAGCGAGCTCGTTCTTGGATCGCGAGCGCGGACGTCCGTTCTTGGAGAAGTCGATGTTGGCGAGGGATCGGCGCGCGTATGAGATGAGCACCTGTCGTGAGTCGATCTCGAACACGGGTTGCTGGTCAGACAGTCGCTGCAGCAGCTCGTCCGCATCCTGCGCCGACGCCATCTGTACGTAGCAGAAACCTCGCGACGTGTTTGTCAGCGTGTCCTGCAGAGGGCGACACCGGTCAGCGACCAACCAGTGCACTCGCGTGCACAAACTAACGTACACGCGCACGCACACACACCACTCAGACAACGAGCAGAGATTCTATCTACATAGCGAAGACCGGATATGTGAAAGGAAATATGAGAAAGAGGGTTAAACGTTGGAGGTAGAGAAGGGACGATATTAAATATGAGAAAGAGGGTTAAACGTAGGAGGTAGAGAAGGGACAATATTCCAAGGCGATTTTCACGAGGCGAAACAATGTGAGAAAGAATAATAGATGACCACCTAGCATTGATGCTCCTGAAGAAGCAGCAGAGGATAAAGCAGCAGAGAGTGACGAAGACAATCGGGACGAGAGTGAAGCAGGGAAAAAATGTCGAGACGTGTGGCAGTACGTGGTCATTAGCGGTGTACCTTGGCAATGTGAATGCGTTGGAGAGTAAGAGAGGTGACCTGCTCCAATGCTGTGACAATCTTATCCTCTGTCGTGAGAGCATCCAGTCCCCGGAACAACAATGCTGCCACACATAAGTAAAGGAGTGAACCTCAGCATCCATACCAACATTAATTAGCATGGTGAGAAACAATGGTCGACCCATCGAGTAAAGTGATAGCAATTACTCCGCCAGAAATGATGTGTAAATAAATAACAAGTATTTCAACACGAAGACAAGTATCAAACAGATAATACGCCATATATACGGCTTGTTGTTCAACGATGATGGTGGTATGGGTGTAACATGAGTGGTGTTATAGGGTGTAACAGTGAGTGGTGTAATGAGGGGGTAGTAAACAATCGAGTGGTGTATGGGGTGTAACAGTGAGCTGTGTATAGGTGTAACAGTGTAGGGTGTATAGTGGTGTAACAGTGATGGTGTATAGGGGGTGTAAGCAATGAGTGGTGTATAGGGGTGTAAGCAGTGAGTGTTGTATAGGGTGTGAACATGAGGTGGTGTATAGGGGTGTAACAGTTTGTGGTGAATAGGGGTGTAACAATGATTGCGTGTATAGGGGTGGTATACAGTGAGTGGGTGTATAGGGGGGTAACCAGTGAGTGATGATAGGGGTTGTAAACACTGAAGTGGTGTCTAGGGGTGTAACAATGATGGTGTAAGGGTGTAACAGTGAGTTGGTGTATAGGGGTGTAACATGAGTGGGTATAGGGGTGTAACGAGTGAATGGTGTAATAGGGGGGTGAACGTGAGTGGTGTATAGGGGGTGTGAACAAGAGTGGCTGTAGGGTGTACTACAGTGAGTGTGTAATAGGGGGTGTAAGCAGTGAGTGGTGTATAGGGTGTAACAGTGAGGTGTATTAGGGGGTAACAGTGAGTGGTGGTATAGGGGGTGTAACAGGAGTGGTGTATAGGGTGTAAACATGAGTGGGTATAGGTGTACAGTGAGTGTGTATAGGGTGTAACAATGAAGTGGGTATAGGTTAACAGTGAGTGTGTATAGGCGTGTAACAGTGGTGGTGTATTAGGGCGTGTAACAATGAAGTGGCTGTATAGGCGTGTTAAACGAATGACTGGTGTATAGGGGTTTTAACAGTGAGTAGTGTATAGGGCGTGTAACAGTGAGTGGCTGGTATAGGGGGTGTAACAATCGAGTGGTGTTATAGGGGGTTTAACAGTGAGTGGTGTATATGGTGTAACGTGAGTGGTGTATAGGGGGTGTACACATTGAGTGGTTGTATAGGGTGTAACAGTGAGTGTGTAGGTTAGGGGGTTGTAACAAGATGGGTGTATAAGGGTGTAAACTAGTGAGTGGTGTAAATAGGGTGTAACAATGACTGTGTATAGGGGTGTAACAGTGAGTGGTGTATAGGGTGTAACGTGAGTGGTGTATAGGGTTAAAGTGAGGTGTATAGGGGTGTAACAGTGAGTGGTGTATAGGGCGTGTAACAGTGAGTGGTGTAATAGGTGGGTGTAATCAAGAGTGGGTGTACCTAGGGTGTAACAGTGATGTGTTGTATAGTGGTGTTAACAATTGAGTGTGTATAGGGGTGTAACAGTGAGTGGTGTATAGGCGTGTGAACATGAGTGGTGTATAGGGGTGTAAACAGTGATGTGTATAGGTGTAACATTGATGGTATAGGGTGTAACAATTGAGTGTGTATAAAGGGGGTGTAAAGTGAGTGTGTAATAGGGTGTAACAAATTGAGTGCGTGTATAGGGGTGAACAGTGAGTGTGTAATAGGTGTAACAGTGAGTGGTGTATAGCGGGGTGTAACAATGAGTTGGTGGTATAGGGTTAACAATGATGGTGTTATTAGGGGTGTAACAGTGAGTGGTGTATAGGTGTAACAATGAGTGGGGTATAGGGGGTAACAGTGAGTTGGTATAGGGGGTGTAACAGTGATGGTG
>NW_014577393.1:273175-280127 GCF_000485595.1 Priapulus caudatus
CCCCATATTGTAAACCTTGACCCATATGCGTCAGGCTTATTGGTAACTTTTACATGTCAGTATCATGACTATCATCAACCATCATACGTGGGGACGGCAATAACTTTCACAGCAAAATAATTTTCAGTCAAAATCGTTGTAAGTAAATTAGGGTATTTTGAGCTGAAGTGGACCTTGACTTGCTTTAGAGGTTGTCCTGACCTTTATCGCGAAAGAAACTCAGAAATGATTCACTGGGTCAACCTATTATGAAAAAGCGCTCTCACACATGTTCTAGCCTATTAGTTAAAAAGTTTGTATTTGGCCATGTTAATTATGCAATTAGCTATTACCGTGCGTTGCCCCAAGTTGGGTTGTGCCAACACAGGCTCAATCTTCCAGGACAGGGATATGGAATAACATTTCATAAAAACCCTGAACTTTAAAAATTTCTTGCCCGTGCACTATTGAAAGGATACGGCCCGCACTTGACTCACCCTATACACCACTCATTGTTACACCCCCTATACACCACTCACTGTTACACCCTATACACCACTCATTGTTACACCCCCTATACACCACTCATTGTTACACCCCCTATACACCACTCATTGTTACACCCTATACACCACTAACTGTTACTCACTATACAATATTCACTGCCATTCTCTACTCATTGTCTCTTCTAAACATAGTATCTCATTCACCATCACTGCCTCATGGCACCTCTTTATTACTCCTGCCACTAGCTCCATCCACCATACATCGACACCTCACTCACCCTGCTACAGTCCCAGTCAGTCTTCGGTTCCTTGCCTGGTTCAGGCTTCACGTTGCTGTAGTGAAGGTAGCACATGTTCTGGCCCATGAACATGTGACGCCCCTGCAAGAAGGCACAGCGGAAGTAAACGTTAGGGAAACTCTAGCAATTGTGCGTCGACTTTCAACCAATTCTGGTTCGGCGACCAGGAAACCGAGCCGTGGACAAACACACTGCTCTACAGGCATCCGTGGCATCTCTACTTCGCAATGCCAAAGAGCTGAAAGAGATGTTTATTGTTTGCTGTTTTGTCTAGGAATTCCCTTTTAACCAACACGACACGAAGTGAAGTCAGAAGTCTGAAAGCAAGCGTAGTTACCACCGCACACATCTGTCACCTCTAGCACAGGGTGTTAAGCCTTCTAACACGTCCAACTGGCCTGGAAGCACGTCTCTCTCTCATTCCTGCACACCATTGCCCACACATCGTCCTCCTCCCATACTTCCATAATTATCTAGTTTTTGCCCGACTTCTTCCCCTTTCAGCATCAGATACAGATGACATGAGAACCTTTACTCTAGGCACTGTTCACAACTGTCAACACCCCCTCCCTCCTGTTATTCGTAACATCCAACTGTCAACACACCCTCCCTCCTGTCTTCACTAAATCAACTGCCAACCAGCCTCCCTCCTGCTTCTTCGTAACATCCAACTGTACAACACACCTCCCTCCTGTTCTTCGTAACATTAACTGTCAACACCCCCTCCCTCTGTTCTACGTAACATCCAAACTGTCAACACTCCCTCCCTCCTGTTTTTCGTAACATCTAACTTGTCAACACCGCCCTCCCTCCTGTTCTTCGTAACATCCAACTGTCAACACCCCCTCCCCTCCTGATTCTTCGTAACATCTACTGTCAACCCCCTCCCTCCTGTTCTACGTAACATCCAACTGTCAAACACCTCCTCCCTCCTGTTCTTCGTAACATCTAACTGTCAACACCCCTCTCCTCCTGTTCTTCATAACATCCAACTGTCAACACCTCCTCCCTCCTGTTTTCGTAACATCATAACTGTCAACACCCCTCCCTCCTGGTTCTTCATAACATCCAACTGTCACACCCCCTGTCTCCTTGCCTCGTTGCTTTCATAAATCCACTGTCAACACACCCCTCCCTCGTGTCTCTCGTAACATTTAACTGTCAACACCCCCTCCCTCCTGGTTCTACGTAACACTTCCAACTGTCAAACCTCCTCACCTCCTGTTCTTGTAACAATCTACTGTCAACACCCCCTCCTCCTGTTCTTCGTAACATCCAACTGTAAAACCCCCTCCCTCCTGTTCTTCGTAACATCTAACTGTCAACACCCCCTCCCTCCTGTTCTACGTAACATCCAACTGTCACACCTCCTCCCTCATTGTTCTTCGTAAGCATCTAACTGTCAACACCCCGCCTCGCTGTTCTTCCATAACATCCAACTGTCAACACCTCCTCCCTCCTGTTCTTCGTAACATCTAACTGGTCAACACCCCCTCCCTCGCTGTTCTTCATAACATCCAACGTCAACACCCCCTTCCCTCCTTTTCTTCAATACAATCCAAACTGTCACACACCCTTCCTCTGTTCTCGTAACATCCAACTGTCAACACCCCTCCCTCCTGTTCTTCATAACATCTAACTGTCAACACCCCTCCCTCCTGTTTCTTCATAACATCCAACTGTCAACACCTCCTCCCTCCTGTTCTTCGTAACATCCACACTGTCAACACCTCCTCCTCCTGTTCTTCATAACATCTCAACTGTCAAACACCCCCTCATTCCTGTTCTTTAAACATCCAACTGTCACCACCCCCTCCCTTCTGTTCTTCGCAACATCCAACTGTCAACACCCCCTCCCTCCTGTTCTTCATAACATCAACTGTCAACACCCCCTCCTCCTGGTCTTTCGTAACATCCAACTGTCACACCCCCTCCCTCGCTGTTCTTCGTAACATCCAACTGGTCAAACACACCCCCCTCCCTCCTGTTATTCGTAACATCCAACTGTCAACACACCCTCCCTCCTGCTTCTTCTGTAACATCCAACTGTCACACACCCCTCTCCTCCTGTTTCTAAGTAACATCCAACTGTCAACACCCCCTCCCTCCTGTTCTTCGTAATCCAACTTCAACACCCCCTCCCTCCTGTTCTTCGTAACAACCAAACTGTCAACACCCCCTCCCTCCTGTTCTTCGTCAACATCCAACTGTCAACACCCCCTCCCTCCTGTTCTACGTTAACATCCAACTGTCAAACACCCCTCCTCTGCTTCTTCGTAACATCCAACTGTCAACACACCCTCCCTCCTGTATTCATAACATTCAACTGGTGAACACCCCCTCCTCCTGTTCTTCGTAACATCCAACTGTCAACACACCCTCCCTCCTGTTCTTCATAAAATCCAACTGTCAACACACCCTCCCTCCTGCGTCTTTCGTAACATCCAACTGTCAACACCCTCCCTCCTGTTCTACGTAACATCCAACTGTCAAGACACCTCTCTCCTGCTTCTTCGTAACATCCAACTGTCACACACCCTCCCTCCTGTTTCTACGTAACATCCAACTGTCAACACCCCCTCCCTCCTGTTCTTCGTAACATCCAAATGTCAACACATCCTCCCTCCTGGTTCTTTGTAACATCCAACTGCCAACACACCTCTCCTGTTTTCGTAACATCCAAACCGTCAACACACCCTCCCCTCCTGTTCTTCCGTAACATCCAACTGTCAACACCCCTCCCTCCTGTTCTACGTAACATCCAACTGTCAACACCCCCTCCCTCCTGTTCTTCGTAACATCCAACTGTCAACACACCCTCCCTCTCGTTTGTTACCACATGCACCGTACATGACCGACACATTCTATCTCAGCTGCACCAACTCTCACGATCTCTTCCTCTCACTGTTGCCTACGCCTGTGACAATGCCCCGCCTCCATCATCACTGCTCACAACAATCACAAGCACCTCCTCTCTCGTCAGCACCATGCCCCCTCTCTCTCTGGCTCTCTTCAACCTTGCCGACATCAGTAGCACCCTCACGCCGTAAGTAGAATTACGGCACGATTAACGCAGCCTCCAGGCATTTCACGGTAGACATCTGACACAATGGATGTAGATGACCTTAATTAGTTACATACACGTGGAACTCCGACACAAACGTGACCCAGGAAACCTGTAACATAATATCTCACTAGCAATACATGCATTCACGCACGCACGCACGCATACGAACGCACGCACATGCACGCAAACTCGCACACACACACACAATTCAGCTACAAGACCGTGTCAAGTTGTCAACTAAAACAGAGACTGCCCACCGAGTTTTCTGCTCAGCGATGATCGTGCTCAATTGAACTTCCCCGCTTTCTCCACAGTGACATCATCGCACAACAGAAAAATCGGCTGCAGTGCCAGGATTGTCCTACTTGCCAAGAGAGCCCTCTCTATTCGCGCCCGACATGGCTCTAACTAACTATCCAGATAGCCTGGTGTGTGCCGGGGAGCGTCGCACGATGCTGCGTTGCCATGGTTACACCTCACCGCTCGCAGCGAATCCCCTCGTTACATCCCCCACGACAGCGAGCCAGCACCGTAAAACCCGAGTCCAATACCCTTCACTTTGCCAGGGAGAGAGAGTGAAGAGGGATTCCCTGGCGGAAAACACCCAACCAGGAGGAAGAGGAAGGGAAGATCCGCTCCCCCGGGGAATTCAGTGACCCAATGTTGGTCAGATGTTTGATACAGAACGGCTCCTCCCCCGACAATCGGAGACCCGGCAGGGGGTGCTGTGTGGCAACCGGCCTCTCCCCCAATCTAGAGACGTGTGCCGGGGGGCCAGCGAGGAAGACGCAGCCCCCCGCGGCCTCGGCAGTCCGTGTTACCCGCGTGAAGCAGAAACCTGGTAACCTGTGATGTTTCCATCCACTGCATGGCGTCTTGCAGGCTGGTGAACTCGACGAATGCAATACCTCTTGACAGACCTGAACAAGGAGTCATAGGGGGAGTTAAGGGCGATTCCGTCACAAATGTAGCGTGTCACAAGTTACAGTCGAACGCTGTGGATGCTAGCGCCACCACACAACCACGCACGCGTGCACACACAGCAGGGGGCGCCGCCGATCCTGACATCCGAGCAGAGGTGAACGCAGTCACGGCTAACATACTATCGTCAGTGTCTCACGCTGCGGCGTGAGTGTCGGCGCGGCTACCTCCGTTGTCATCCTGTCTCCTAACATCAACAATAACGGCCGTTCAGTAGCATCTCACGTCTTCGCTGCGCTACGTCCGTCCTGTCTTTGTTCACACTCGTGGTACTCACCTTGGCTTACTTTCTGCCATTCCAACTCCCTCACAGCATTTCCCTCACCGACCACCTACCAACAGCTCCCATATCACAGACACAACACTATCCCCGTGAAGTTGCGGCAGTATGTGCGTTGGAGGGTTGGGGTTGTCATGACGACGCGCACGCGAGAGCGCTCACTGGCCCGACAGTCTGTCACGACGGACGTGCCACCGGCTGCTTTCACCTCTGCTCATCACGTAGGATGGCGCGCGCGCGGAGAGAAGCGACCTGGGGGGGATGGCAGGTGAATATCTTACCTCGCTTCTTCATCAGTCTCACGTCCTTCATGACAAAGCCAAGCCCAGCAAGGTCCTCCCGAATCTGTAACATCAAACCAAGATTAGTTTGGTGAGGAATAAAAGTTTCCTGGAATTTAACATGGCATATATTTTTACGTGCGAGCACCACCCAAATTTTAGAGACCTACACACTGTCGGTTCTTTTTTTATGGGGTGTGTAGGCCAAAAGGTGCCTAATGCATGTACCAGGGGAACATTTGTGTATTTGTGTGGTCCTGCGCTTGCTCACGATCGGCGATGATTCGGCAGGTTACGAGCCTGATGACTAGATTGTGACAAGCATATCCAATCAAAGACGACCTGACGCACGGATGGGAATGAAAATTTGTGTTTTCAGCTGAAAATAGCCGGGGTCCAGCGGGGGGGCGGTCCGGTCCAGGGCAAAGCCTGGTTAGGGGGTTCAGAAAGTTTTTGAATTTTCACAACTTACAAGGCATAAAATTGCATTAGGAGACACATACAGAACAGAATTGTTACAGAGCATATTACAGTACACTGCAGGGAGTATATCTTGCACTGTCATTATGATAACACCAAAATTAATAATCAATACAAAAATTTACTTACATTCTGCAAACAAAATTATTTTAATGTAATCTTCAACACTGTCCCGAAGGCTAACCTTTATATAATATAAGAATGCGGCACACATACACACACACTTGAAGCGTCAAATAAACGCACACACTGGCCAACGTCTGACAATCTCAAACAGTGAACTAAGCCGTGTCTATATTGTAAAGCAAACTATATTACAATGTTATTAAATGAAGGTACTGTTGGACTGTAAAATGAAAAGAAAAATGAAAGGAAATATGATCAAGGTCAAGGCAAAGGTCAAATAAAGGTCGCAGTGACCTGGTTTTGGTACGCTGCGCACCTTCTCCCCAAGGTGTGTAAGTATACCAAGTTTGGTAGCGCTAGGTCAATTAGGGGTCGAGTTATAGAGCGGAAGGGAAATTCTCTGCGGCGGACCGAGCGGCGGCGGCGGCTGGGGAGACATGAAACCATAGTATCCCCGCCGACTTCGTCGCGGGGGATACAATTAGTCCCTGGCTAGTGAGAATTTCGAACGATGGGGCGGGCGAGCGTGCGCGGTGTGGGGGTCGTGACCACCGGATCATCACCTGCTGCTCGGTGACGTGCGGAGGCAGCGCTCGCATCATTATCGTGCTGTTGGGAACCTCCTCGCTGGTGTCGCAGCGGCGACTGTGCCGCCCGGACGATCCACCTCCGTCGCCGTACCCGTCCTGCTGTGAGAGCTGGCTGTAGCTGTTGTAGCCGGCCGAGTCGTAGCCCTGACCCCAGCCCTGGTAGTAACCTCCAGAGTTCTGATCCATCAACCTCTCTCCATACTCCTGTTGCGTATCATCATCATCATCATCATCGTCATCATTAAAGGGACACATCAATCTAGGTTCCTTATCTATTTTCAGTTAGGCTTAAATTATGCTACTTGAAAATTTTAATTGTTCAATATTCCATAGAAATAGGTATCTTTTTTTTTTTAACTACCA
>NW_014577393.1:280152-292942 GCF_000485595.1 Priapulus caudatus
GAAATCGCTCGCCGCTCCCGTGTATTTTTTTCGCTGGCGGGGTGTCATGTGAGCGGCGAAAAAATTTAGATTTCGGAATTAAGATTTCGTTGTTTTACGACAAATGTGAAAGCATGATTATATAAATTTCTACGTATATACTATTATTTATGCACTCACTATCATAATGTCACAGGTGCGATTGTTGGGGTTTGAAAAAAACCGAAACAACAGCTCGGGGGTCTGGGGGCTGGCGAAACCCTAGAAGCTCTAGGTATAAGAAAGCATTTTCCTGCAATCTGAGCCAGTTCCTGGAATCTAGAATGAACTTTGAAGGGGAAAACCCCTGAAGTGTGCCCATGTTTCCAAACGTTAAACGTGGAGAATTATTCTGTGGCTAGAAAGTGATACTGTATATATTCATACATTGTCATACTATAAACCCATGGACTAGCTTTAACCGTCATCACCGATGGCGTTCAACTAAGAATAGCTCAGGTACACATTCACAGAGCAGGTTGCAACACATGTAGGTGTGGAGTTTACCTGTACCTCGTCATCTCTGTCGAAGGGGGATCGGCTTCTCTCCCTCCTCCCTCTCCTGTCTGAATCTCTCCTGCGATAGTCTCGTCTGTTATGACTGAAACAATCGACACTGGGGTCAAGGCATTGAGCCGTCCCTTAATCCCATGCATGCTACACATTTTCACACGCACGCACGCACACACGTATATATATAAGCTCATTCCCTCCTTATCAGCTCTCACTGTCTTTCTGCTTGACTAGCCAATATTAGCTTACTTTCGATCTCCATCCCGTTCATTCATTTTGTAAGACTGTTTTTGTTGAGCTCGTAGATTCTAGATCAGTCTGCAGACGAAAGTATTTCCGACCTTCCCAGGGCATCTGAATGTGAAAAATATCAACACCAAGTGACTAGGTACGCCATCATATCACCAACCACAATCTATAGAAATAATTAAACTAATTCTAACAGACTTTGGAATGTTGTTACACCACGCACACAACTTAATTGAGCAATGCCAGCTCCTGATTCCACCCATGCCAGAATTCCTGCAGAAGGGACACAGCTTTAATCGTAGAACAAAATAGCGTTGTATAAATGGTAAATTTTAGAATACTGTATACGCCATATTTTTCGCGTACGGTTATTTTCGCGAATTCAGACTTGACGGAGAATTTCGCGAGTGGTTAATTTCGTGGTCGGTGAATTATGAATTATTCGGTATTATTCAGTAAGAATTATTATGGGACCGTCTAATTACCGAAAGGCATACAGAAAGGCATACCAAAAGGAACCAAAAGATCCCCAAAAACACCAAAAGGTGCTATAAGAACACCAAATTCTATCGAAAGGTACTGAAAGAAGCACTGCATGAACTCAAATATATAAAAAAGTCCACCAAAATGCCTTAAAAATGAATTAAATTGGCCCGAAAAGAGCCACACCAATACTTATTTCAGAGCCAATTTAGATTTTTCTGCCTTTCAGTGCCTTTTTCTTATTTTTAAGTATCTTTATTACAAGTCTCATCTTTACTAGATCTTATTTTTACTGATTCCTTTGAATCTTGCCTTGGTTTTTGTCATTGTCTTTTGATGCCATTCAGTTAATTTTTCTGCCTTTTGGTGCCTTTTTGTAATTTACTACATGCTGTCTAAACACCGAAAGGCACAAAAGGCAGGGTAAAAAATACCGAGAGGCCACTTCAAAGTTTCAAACACCGAAAGACACTACGTAACTCTGAAATCAACCCAAAAAAACATCGCATGCCACAATGAAGCAATAAAATCCAAGGATGAGATTAGATAATTTAATTTTCAGCTGAAATTTTAATTAGCAAACAGAGGAGCGAGCAATGCGAGGACCGTAGGTCATCGGCATGCTAGGGGGGTACGGGGGCATGCTCCCCCGAATTTTTTTTAAAAGAATGGTGCAATTTGGTGCATTCCAAGCTATTCTAAACAAATTATAGGAGACTCTTGAATCACCTTTTCAAGTTGTCAAAAGGAACAAACGAACTATAATAGGAAATCAGGGGGCTGAAAATAGGGCAAGTTTTTTTATTAAATGTCTAGACATAATGATATTTTTCTGTTTCCACCAGTCGCTTGCATTGTTTTACTCAGACATAAGCTGCCTTGCTGCGACGAGATTTGGAATGAAAAAAAACACAATCGCGGATGGAACAATTATGCATAGTCATGCCACAGAACATGCACGCAAGCAACATGTAAACCGGCCCCAAGGGCCATGCATGCCGTCGCTTACTGATCAGCTACCTCAAATGTTTAAGCCCCTCTAACTGCAGCTTCGTGAACTGCAGGGGTTTTTCTTTATCCGGCTACGCCAAAAACAGATACAACTGTATACCTTCCGCTGTCAGGCTACTGTTACACTTCTACAGTCAGCTGCTGTTGAGGGATATAATTTAAATTGTAACATTGGTTCACACCCCTCCCAATTTTCTCACACGAATTTAGACGTTTCACAAAATCGACCCCTGGGACTGCTCCAAATCCGCTGCAAGAACTACTCATCCCTTGAAATCTCACGAAGATGCGCCAAAAATGAACGCGCGTGTCGTCAGCTGGCCCAATCGGCGGCGTATCACTAAGAATCCATGTAAGTGTCCAAGATTGAAGAAGCAGACTTTCAAACGTTATAGCCACTATTATAAGCTTTTTATATATGTGAATGCAGTCTATTCTTTATCGGATGCACGACGCAGCGCAGATGTTATCATGTATATTATAACATAATCCTCCCTCATACCGCTTCTGTTATGCACGTCGCGCCTAGCCGCCCAGCCGCCAAAACCAGTAGTTAGCTGCTGACCAATCGCGCGGTGCCAAATTCTGCATGTACTCGCAAATTAGGCAAGAGTTAAATAAAGTACAGGTAGCATTTGCAGTGCCGACCCGGCAACCGAAGGCATAATGATGGCAGCGCGCACGTACAGGCGTTCTCCCAGGATGAAATTGAAACAGGGCGGAAGGGGGCGAGCGGGGGATGGAGAGCGGGGGAGGGCAAACTAGCTGGCGTCCGGGGGGGCGTACCTTAATGCGTAAAATCGCCACCACAGCAGCTATTTGAGCTACTTGTATTTATAAGACAGCCGAGTCGGTACAGTTTGTGTTAAGCGTTTGGGACAGGGTGCACCTGTTTGTACTTGTGTGTGGTCTGCCAGTGCATGCGGCTAGTGTAGCCGACGTTTATCTCATATAGTCAGGTACTACCGTAGAAAATACACCGCGTCCGGGCGCGGCCTGCGTCGAATTGGGAATTTCTGACGATCGATTCCCGCGCTGTCAAACTTTTATTGTGGTGGAATATTAATCGGGGCAGGAAGTAATTTAAACGCGGGACAACATTGAAACCAGTGGCGGGGAGTTTTCCCAAACGGGGCAGGGCGCGACCCGGTTTGCGCAAACGTAGGCGGAGAACCTGGACTACGTGCAGTACACGCAGCCGAGAGCGAAGCGACACATAACTAAGATTTATTAACTGTCATTTCACTAGCAGGGCCATTAAACTCGAGCCCACTTCCTGAGAGCATCGAGCTGGCCGTGTAAATAGGTTTCCTACTCATTATTTGCCCGCGATTTCGGTGCAGCTGGTTTTAGCGCCTTATTGTGGCATTGCACGTTCTTTATTGATGCCTTTGGCAAATGGATTTCGGTGTTACTAGGCTCATAGGCGTCTATGTCCCAGGGTACTGCCGGCAATGTAACCTGGGCTACGGTCCGGTATACGCGGAACGTATCCTGGTAACTATCTGATATGGTTAGCGTATAGGGTATTAGGAGCTAGCGCGTTAGGCGACTCCCTAGACTCCTGTAGTGGAGTTAGGCGCAGGTACGGCTCGAGCATATTAGATAGCTACCAGGGTACGTTCCGCAAGTACCCTGGGGGACATAGACCCTCTCAGCTTACATAGTGTCTTTCGGTGATTTTTGGTGTGTTAAAATGACTATGCTATTGCTTTTTGGCTCAGAAAAACTCAATATAGCTGAATATAGTCTCACCTGACAGTGGAAATATCACATGATATACACACAACATAAAAACACTAAGATTGTTATGCGCAGTTATAGCATAGAAAACAGCTTTGGCAAAATAATTGAGTGAATTATTGTAGAAATCATTCAACAACAAAGTGCTTAATTGCTGTTTGAGCATTTTGTTGTAATTAAAATGTACACATGCTGCAATTATTAGCGATCATTCATAAAGCCTAGGACACGCTGTGCGATTTTCTACGCTGGCCGCTTGCGATTGATATTGTTACTGTACATGCTAACACGGCCAGCGTACAAAATCGCAGTGTGTGTCCAGCTGTACGCGCAACTCGTACGGCGTTCTAAAATCGTGAGCGAAAATATACGCTGCCGGGCAGCACACAGAATCGCTAGTGTGTTCTAGGCTTAACCATTAATGCTATCGCGTATGCGCGTTTCTGTTTCTGTTGTAGTCTGTTGCAGTATCCAAATTTGGCATCGAGGCAACGCTAGCCATGGGGTGTGACCTGGCTTGGGTAAAGCCAGGTAGTTTAGCCTTTTTTTAGCCGAAAGGCACTGAGGGTGGTCACAGCCAGAGTTTTTTTGCGCCCTCAGTGGTTCTTTTACGTCTTCATTGACCTTAGTATTACTGGAGACGGGACCGCCATTTTACGTTGTCATCCGAGCCACGGGAGATTTACAGTCTCCAATGTTGAGAGCCAGGTTTGTACACCTTGAGAAAATTCACTGACCCGGCCGGGGTTTGAACTCACGGCCTTCAGTGGACAGTGTACGAGGCCTAACCACTGAGCCACAGAGGCTCTCGTACGGCGTTCTAAAATCGTGAGCAAAAATCCGGGCAGCATACAGAATCGCTAGTGTGTCCTAGGCTTAACCGTTATAGGCTTAAGACGCGTATCATCGACGATCTTTTTACGTTCTGAGACTGAGTAGGGTACGTATTAGACCGAATAATTCTGTCCCATATAACCTTTTTTATATTTTGGTGAGAGTTATTGGGACAGAACGGGTTCATTGAAATTTCGTGAGATCGCATGCAAAATGCATGCGCTGCTAATGCGGCCCGTACGCCGCTATTGGCGCAGAAAAAAACCTACCGTTCCCTTCTACATGGCTTTACCTTGCTACTGATATGTGTATACATTCACTTCAATCGTTATTTACTTCTTAAAAGATTTTTGTTCAGAAACCCCGCTTCATTAACTTTAGCAAATTACGTTGGCCATTTACAAACAATCAGACCAATCAGATACAAGCGAGAACCAGGGGCTATTGTAAGACTCGCTCTGATCGTTCTCCAGCGGCAGTTAATCATAATGTAAGCGGGCTATAGTCTATAGCTAGTATTTCAGTAGCTCCAAGAAACGGTATTGCTAAGGTTACAATACCCTATAGACAATCTGTATAGACAATCCGTCGCACAGCCTGGTCGGGCTAGTATTTCAGTACAGTAGGCCCTAGNTAATAATTGACACACATATATGTACTCAAGAAAATATATCAATCCCGAAACAGATCCTTCTGCGCGCTAGAATATTCATTAATAGTCACAGTTAGATTGCTAGGAGGTGTAGTTTATACAGGCGATATCACATAAAGTCGGATCGCTCGAACTCAACCCGACACACGTACTGGAGAGAACGATGTTTACTTAAATCTAGTGATAAATCCTACTAATAGTAATAATAAAGAAATTGTAATAATCACTATGAAACTAAAGCTGATGGGGCTAATAAGTAATGAGTACTATACGGGGTGCTTTCCATAAGTTACGTTACTTGTGCGTTTTATTTATCAAACCTGCTTAACCTTGTTTTTCGAGACTAAAATTACAAAATGGCGTTTCTCACGAACTGACACGTGACCACTATTAAATCACTACCGTTCATTACGCTGTAGGCATTAGAGGATGTACGCATTCAACAATGGCGGCGCGACCATCGGAGGGCGCCGCAGCTCCGTGCACTAAAGCTGACGCGACGATGTTTGTGGCTGCATTATTTTAGGCTTGGCGCTATCTGGGTGTCCAAACGACATGCAACATGGAGATGGGTTGGATGTTTAGATGTACTGTAATTAAAAACGAATTATTTTTTTTTTTTTCTTTTAAAATGTATGCGCCCGCATTCGACTGCGTGACCTGTGTTTCAGGCACAAATATGGTGTCAATTAGTAAATTTGCGATATTTTTTTTAAAACGGCCGGACAACATAATGTCTCATAAGCACAGGGAGGCTTGAGGCGAAAAAAAAAAGAAGTGTTATATAGTATAATAGGGGCTCCGCCTGATTTATAATACTATAACACTTTTTTTTTTCGCTCAAGTCCTCTGTGGTCATAAACTCTAATGGTGCACAGCTGAAGTACATGGCTACCTAGCTTTAGATATTGCCACTTGGATTGTTGAAGATTTATTGTCCGTTCCGAAAACGGACCGGAAATCCTATTTTTCAGGCTCCTGAAATTTAATGTCTTAACGTATAGAATCCTATGGAAGATATTAATTAGTGGTGCTGTTGCCTTTCATCATGGCGAGCCCTGGTTGAAGGCAGAAAATGTCACGTGATGTGACGTCTTGGCTAAATGCAATATTGTATACAAAATGACATTATAATATAGACTGATATATAGATAAATTTACTTATGTATTATACATGTAAATATCGTCTATATTATCACCACTCCTGGTGATTGAGGAGTGTAATATTATAAGGCGCGTTCACCACGGTAGCAAGAATCCACAGGTTCGTACGCGTACGAAACAGATTTTCGTACGTACTCGCGATAATTTCCCGTCGTGCTGAACTGACCACGTAAATAGCTATACTCAGTTCGAACGCGTAATACTATGCCTGACAAAATGATGCGTTTCCTACGTACTTCGATATAACTATACGCGTATAGCGGACGTGTGAACGAACCAAGACTATAGCCCTATACGCGTATACGCGTCACGCTTGTGGGCGAGAGAAGAGAGGAACTGGAGAGAGGAAGAGAGCGAGGAAAGAGACGAGAGAGAGAGAGAAGAGAGAGAGAGAGAGAGAGAGAGTAGAGAGAGAGAGAGAGAGAGAGAGAGACAGAGGAGACGCATAGAGATAGAGAGAGGGATGAGAGAGGGGGAGACAGCATAGAGAGGAGAGAGACAGCTTTGGGTAGAGAGAGAGAGAGAGAGGTGAGAGAGAAGAGAGGGCGGCGCAATGCACACAGAAGAGCCCATACACAGAATGAGAAAGATGAGTATAGCAAAAGAGCACGAAACTTATAACCGCGCAATTTGGCGTAAACTATCGTTTTCCTTCCCGCCCTATGCGCCATCTATAACGCGACGACGTACATTTCAAAAACTAACGTGTGAACGCTGTTTAACTCAAGGTCAACGCTTATACGCCGTAATCGTACGGAGTCCGTAAGATACGCGTTATCGAAACTAGTTTTACGTTACGCTGTGAACTCGCTATTATGTTCTTACATTAGCGGTTTTTATTTCATAAAGTGCTATTCGCACTTTATAATTATTTTTCCACGGGCGAGATGGCGCCAAAGAGTCATATTTTAACTAAACATTTTTAGTGTCATTGGATGGTGGCGCCGCCATCGAGAGAGCGGTACATTTTAAAACTAAGGAGCTAAATATAATCAGGAGCTGAGAACAATATATACAATGTATATATTGTTCTCAGATCAGGAGTAGATAATCAGGAATAGATATAGTTCCCTATTATCTACTTCTGATATAATGCTACTACTGTATAAATAATAATGCATTATACATTATGTATAATATAGCTACTTGGTTCCAAAATGTAGTAGCAGTAGTAGTAGTAGTGGTGGTAGTAGTAGTGGTGGTGGTAGTAGTAGTAGTAGTAGTAGTGGTAGTAGTAGTGGTGGTGGTAGTAGTAGTAGTAGATAGTAAGTAGTGGTAGTAGTAGTGGTGGTGGTAGTATATGTAGTAGTAGTGTAGCACAGAGGCTCATTAGGAGTGTTCCAATGGTCATAAATAACATATATATATATATATATAATATACTTATAATATGATCATAATAACATATATATATATATATCTAATATATATATATGGTCATGGTTATATAGTATATTAATAACTATTATAATATATTAGTTTGTGGTTTAATGTCATTTAGGTTAGAGTTAGGGTTAGTGTTAGGGTTAGGGTTAGGATCGATTATCAATCATTAATCATTAATCGTTAATGATATCAAAGTTGGGAACACTCCTAATGGAGCGTTAGCCATAAAAAGGAGGAATGTTCATTTCATTACACATTAGAATTATTTCACAGGTTATCATTGTCATATTTATACATGTAAGAAGTAAACGGTAAATCGATAATACACGACTGGAATATAACATGTCAAATATCAGATAATTTTTGAATTGCCTTTTATTGATTGACATGATTCCTACACAAAATCGCGGCTGTACATTACAGCGCTCAGCTAGACTGCAGACAAAATTAGACCACATAATAAAAATAAACTACACGTTACGACTGCTATTGCTGGTAACCCCATTTTCATCAGCAATATAGTTGGTTACCAACTAATACCAAAATTAAAGCTAAAAATCGCGCCTATTAATGTTCCCAGTAGATGGGAGCACTGATTTCATTTGCGAAGACCTGTTGATTTATTGTTTTATTGATAGCATTATATATTAATAAACCTACATAAATGTGACCGACGACCAATGCTGCTTTTAGTAACGCATTAGGAACTCTGGAAGATTTGACATAGTAGGAAATATTTGCTTTCCGATATCTGCAGGTTCATTAATCGTTAACCACTACCATCTAGTGTGTTACAGTGTAGAAAACTTTCATTTCTGGTCATTTTACGAATTTTTCAAAAAAATAGGATGCTTTTCATTTTCGGACCTTTTTTACCGTTTTATAGAAATTTATATCGTTAAGGAAATTGTGGCGATTAAACTAAATGGAAAAATACCTATCGCATTGCCTCACACGTTGAGACCGAACTATTGTGATATTGTCATGGTGCTACAACTAAAAACCAGCGTTCAGTACAGTCACCTGTGTTCATGTGGGAAAACTACACTTAATACGCTCATGCATGCAAAACGTCGACGAAAAGCACTTATCGTGACAAAGAAAATTACGCATTGTGTGGCGCCGTCCTCGCTAATAGCATCGCTTTTCATTAGATTCCCGTTTTAATGGTAACACAAATCACCCGTCGATGATGACTCTGTGACGTTTTCATAATTTTCATTTGAAATCAATTATAATATTCGCTATATAACTAAAACAAAGTGAGAGACATGGCGTGCTCATATGGCTGCGCGATATATTTACAAATGTTGCCGACCGATGGTAGTGAATTGCAGGTCAACTAAGGCCTACGCTATCACCTAGTGCTAACTTGGCTTCATCCCTTTGAGAACTCCTCAGCATCTTCCCGTTAGCATCTCACTTCGCTAGCCGTAAAAACGAAGCTGCTGCTGCATCCTAACTCGCTATCCCCTCGCCCCCCTCACACATGAATAACACATGAATTTCGGCGAGGAACGTATAGCCAACCAGACGCTATAGCGCCGCACATTATATCAACTCTCGAAAATCAAGGGCGGTGCTCGCGTTGCCGTATCGCGCCCAGGTAGCGACACCTCATCAGCTTTCCTGTTTGTTCTCGACGAGCTGCAACTCTTCCTCCTCCTTCCCGTTGTTCAGCTTCTTTCTCTCGTCCGGCTTCTTCTCCGCCTCCCCATTCGTCGTCTCCCTCGCGCACTGCAGCGGTTCGTCTGGTATCGGTTCCGTCGTCTGGCAGTAGGGGGAGCCGTGCGGTGGGTTCGTACTACTCGGGTGCTGCGCCCACGGATGCGGCGGTCGTCGTTGGTGCGCGCTGTACGAATAGAACTTCAGGCCGAGTGGAAGCGGGCCGTAGCGCGATCGCCAGATAAGCAACATGAGCCAGAGCGACACGAGCGAGCCGACGGCTAGCGCGACGGCCATCGCCAGCAGGTACCAGCGCAGACGACCGACGACGACGTCGCATGCGCCTGCCGTATCGACACAACAGTTTCGTCGTCACGTCGTCGCCCATGAGGCAGCCGCAGGTGGCGCCACTGGGGCGTGCGGTGTCGCGTTGCACGTACTGTAGTGGAAGACATCGATGGCGTGCGCCGCCGGGAAGATGCAGGCGACAGCACAGAGGAACACGCACGCAGACGACAGGCCGACGCAGACACACTGGAAAAACAACACAAGAACGTCTCGTCAGGCAATCACTGCCAATCAGGACATTCACAGTGCAGACGACGCAGTCATGTGATGTGTATTGTGTATTTACGGACTGAGTGACTCCGACTCTCTTTTCTGTTTCTTCTTCTTCTCTCTCTCTCTCTCCTCATCTCTCTCTCTCTCGCCTCCCCTCTCCCTCTCCCTCTCCCTCTCACCTCTTATCTCTCTCTCTCGCTTCTCTCTCTCCATTCTTCTCGCTCTCTCTCTCTTCTCTCCATCTCATCTCTCTCTCTCTGCTCTCTCTCCATCTCTCTCTCTCTGTCTCTCCCGCTCTCTCTCTCTCTCTCTCTCTCTCTCTCTCTCCGCTCTCTCTCTCCTCTATCTCTCTCCTTCCTCTCTCTCTATCTCTCTCTTCTCCCTCTCTCTCTCTCTCTCTTGCTCTCTCTCTCTCGCTCTCTCTCTCTCTCTCTTCCTCTCGCTCATCTCTCTCTCTATCTCCCCCCCTCTCTCTCTCATCCTCTCTTCCTCTCTCGCTCTCTTATCTCTCGTCTCTCTCTCTTAGCTCTCTCTCCCCCCTCTCTCGCTCTCGCCTCTCTCTCCTACTATCTCTCTCTTTCTCTCTCTCTCTCTCTCTCTCTCTCTCTCTCTCTCTCTCTCTCTCTCTCTCTCTCTCTCTCTCTCTCTCTCTCTCTCTCTCTCTCTCTCTCTCTCTCTCGTCTCTCTCTCCTCACTCTATCTCTCTCTCTCGCTCTCTCTCCTCACTCTATCTCTCTCTCTCTCTCTATCTCTCTCCTCTCTGTCTCCCTCGTTTACGCTCTATTTTACCCTCTCCCACGCTGTCTCTGTCACTCTTTCTCTCCCTCCACCTCTCACTCCTCTGTCTCTTCTTCCTCCAACCCCTCCTCTTCCTCTTCATCCACCTCCTCCTTATCTCCTTCCTTCTCCTCTCCATTGACTCTTTCTTTCCCTATCTTTCTCTATTCGTGTGTAACACTCTTGCACCCACTCTTGCGATTCCGGGTTGTAATGCATCCAGATTTTACGACCGCTTTATTTAGTTTATCACGAGTGAATAATANCTCTCTCTTCTCTCTCTCTACTCTCTCTCTCTCTCTCTCTCTCTCTCTCTTTCTTTCCTTCACTGTCTCCCTCGTTTACGCTCTATTTTACCCTCTCCCGCGCTGTCTCTGTCACTCTTTCTCTCCCTCCACCTCTCACTCCTCCGTCTCTTCTTCCTCCAACCCCTCCTCTTCCTCTTAATCCACCTCCTCCTTATCTCCTTCCTTCTCCTCTCCATTGACTCTTTCTTTCCCTATCTTTCTCTATTCGCGTGCAACACTCTTGCACCCACTCTTGCGATTCCGGGTTGTAATGCATCCAGATTTTACGACCGCTTTATTTAGTTTATCAGGAGTGAATAATAATATATATAATAATAATAATAATAATAATAATAACTCTATTATTATTCACTCCTGGTGTTATTAGCGGCAGACGACCGCGACCGGACGCTTGTTTGTTACCTTGACGACGAACGCTCTTGTGTTGCCCTTCCAGACATAGAACTCGACGAGACAGTAGTAGAGACCGACGAGGCCCGCCAGGAACAGCTGTAGGGAGAGAAACAGACATCCATCAGATCTGCGCTGTCGCACATGCATATGACCAGGGGTAGATAATGACAACTTTGTCATGGTCTACCCCTTAATATGATGCTATCGTTCGGTGGTAAACCTTAACTAACAAGAATAGCGCATAATTATAAACCCTCCGGAATAACGACGAGTGACGATTGAGGGTGACATCGAGTGACATCGGGCGACATCGGGCGACACCGGGCGGCATCGGGTGACATCGGGTGACATCGGGCGACATCGGGCGACATCGGGCGACATCGGGTGACATCGGGATCGGGTGACATCGGGTGACATCGGGCGACATCGGGCGACATGGGGTCGGGCGACACCGGGTAACATCGGGTGACATCGGGCGACACCGGGCGACATCGGGTGACATCAGGTTAGGGACTGTTGCTGGTTAATCTCTCACATAGCTTTATGTGGTATTGTTGTTTAGTTTGGGTTCAATGTTCCCTAGTGCGTGCCTGACACTGCCTGTGTTTAACTACAGCCCACAAGGAAAGACCGTGGAGGTAGTCTCATTTATCACGTATTTATATACGCCTGCAGAAACAACACGTACATCACCGATCCAAGTAGGCGTTTAACTGTTTAAGCGTACGAAAGAAATGAAGTAACGTGACCGCCACCTTGAAACAATGCGAGAAAACAAACGAGGAATCACCTAGAAAAATCCATTGGTGTTTGTATCGCAATCGTGTCACCAATGTAAATGCAGTTTAGCGTGGAAGTAAAGCTGGGTTTACTCTACCGACTATATGCTGTCAAATTGGCGAATTGGACCAATTCTGCAATTCGGCAACTCCGAGTTGGCGAAAATAGAAGTTACATGTTCTTAATCTCTCAACTAGTTGCTATTAACCAGTTGCTCGCGCAACTGTTACGTTTACACTGCCGATTGTCGGTT
>NW_014577393.1:294071-294506 GCF_000485595.1 Priapulus caudatus
ATGTGGGAATGTGAGAGGATGCTGCGATGTGAGAGGATGCTGCGATGTGAGAGGATGCTGCGATGTGGGAATGTGAGAGGATGCTGCGATGTGAGAGGATGCTGCGATGTGAGAGGATGCTGCGATGTGAGAGGATGCTGCGATGTGGGAATGTGAGAGGATGCTGCGATGCGGGAATGTGAGAGGATGCTGCGATGTGGGAATGTGAGAGGATGCTGCGATGTGGGAATGTGAGAGGATGCTGCGATGTGAGAGGATGCTGCGATGTGGGAATGTGAGAGGATGCTGCGATGTGGGAATGTGAGAGGATGCTGCGATGTGGGAATGTGAGAGGATGCTGCGATGCGGGAATGTGAGAGGATGCTGCGATGCGGGAATGTGAGAGGATGCTGCGATGTGAGAATGTGAGAGGATGCTGCGATGTGGGAATGTGAG
>NW_014577394.1:0-15500 GCF_000485595.1 Priapulus caudatus
CGCCCGACTCAGTCTCAGATATGCTAACCGGCTGCAAGCTGCCGCCCTCGCCCGACGCCGATATCATGCTCTGCGTTTTGTTATTCGTTAGCATTACCGCTGTGTCGAATTCACATGGATCGCTCGCGTTCGTCAAACTATGAACTTCAGTGTTTTGCTCTTTGGCAAACGATGTTAAGTTTCTATCGCCTAAGCCCACCGACGGCGGGGCGCCCGCGAGTTTGCGTGCTGATGTCGATAGTAGTAGTACCTGCTTGCACATAGGTTTGTGACGTTTCCAGTGCAATTTCTGGTGATCCTTGCTGCAGTACCACGTCCCACTACACGCTGAACATTTCCTTACGTTGTCAAAGGCTCCACAGAGAGCACAATATGGACCCGTGTTTGTTGTCTGACAATGAGCCTCGGCAAAATTTACTTCTTCCATGTCTCTGTTGACTTCATGTGAACTCGCCGATTCGGCAGGCGTGATAATAGCACTATGAAAAAATCGCAACGTGCACTACCTGAACATAGTTATGGGTAATAGTACAAATATGTTAAAACCATGATATTTAATATTAGACTTCATATCTTAATTTATTTTCAATATTTCAATGGGAAATTGAAAACGTACCATTTTTCTAATACAATCTGCGACTAGTTTCAGGTGGTGACCAAGTAGACTGGTACTCGCTCCCACCTCGATCACTCGATGGGGGTCCTAAGCCGATAGGTGGGACCGGGTACCGAGTCCTACGTGACGCAAGCCTGAAACGCTACTCGACCGACGTAGAGGCCCCGCACCGTGACGCTCACTCCAAGGCCCCAGCCCGCACGCCCACTGACACCCTAACCCCACGCAGAACACCGCACACATCTCAACCTTAACAAATACTCACACTGTTACTTCGCTTACACAACATAACTATTTTTACTCATATTAAATAACTACAGATTCAGCTCTACTATGCTCCGCTGCGAAGACTTTTCGCCAGTTCTTCATCCGACCTGCGACCATCTTCCGCCAACCACGCTCACACTTGTTGTCTGACACAGCAATTTCAAAACCACAAAAAAAATGACCAACCGTCACTGTGCCTACCCACCTGACCGAATGTCACGCAATGAACACAAGACCAATTTTACTTCTAATGCCTTTCTACGAGACGCCTCCACGAGGCAATCCTTACACTCTGCGTGCCATAATGCCAAATTATTGCACCTCTAGTGCCGAATTTCGGCGAAAAAAAATGCCAAAAAAGGCCTTTTCTAGAGACGAAATAGTGCAACGGTGAGCAATTGCGGACGCTTACTGTTATATGCCTCCTTCTGAACGACACTGCGCGGGCGATCCTGCTCCTGAGACTGTTCGCGCAGCGTGCGAGTTGTTTTCAAGATGGCGACGGGCAATCTGGCAAATGCGAATCTAACATTTCTGACTTCAATTTCAATCTATTTCAACTTCATTTCATTTTTTATTCATTCATTCACTTCTGAATTCAGATCATATCAATTTCTTCTGCTAATTTGTTTAACAGTATTTGTTCAAAGACATTAAAATCTCGGGATTAAAATCTGCTGAAGAAGCCGCCATGGGGGCCGCCATCATGGATAAAGCGAGCGCTCGTGTGTCGTTCAAGTGGCGCTGCGTTCGTGCTGCGAGCGTTTGCGCTGTTGAACACGCCTTTGTCGTTTGCGCTGGTCACCATGCTCATAGGGTCTATGTCCCCCAGGGTACTGCCGGAACGTACCCGGGTACAGTCCGGTATACTGGAACGTGCCTTGGTAACTATCTGATATGGTTAGGGAGTAGGCGTAGGCGACTCCCTAGACTCGTTAGTGGAGTAGGCGAGGTACGGTCCGGCATATTAGATAGTACCACGGTACGTTCCGGTATACCGGACCGTACCCAGGGTACGTTCCAGCAGTAAGTACCCTGGGGGATATAGACCCTCTCAGCGGTCACCATGGCTACACCAAAGGCCGTATACTGTCTTGGGCTACACCAAAGAGTTTAAACAGAGAGTATAAAACTGTAGGCCTACGGCTTTATACTCGCTGGCTACACCACTTTGGAGAAAGCAGGTTTTATCAGGCCAAGTTCACTTCAGAATTTTGAGACATCTATAAAGCATCTACCTTACGTGTACAATGTATGCCAATTAAGGCACTCTAATACAGACTAGAAAAAATGGAGACACCTTCTTTACGTAAAGGAAGTAGGGCAAAATTTGCGAGCAATTGACTGAAGGCTACAGTTGCGTGCCATTTATTCCAAAACATAGAAATATTAGACCCAACTATTTATTTCTATGCACCAAAGGACCTATATATAATTAATACATTTGCCACTAATTATACAAAGTTACATTTAATTATACATCACTTATAATTATAGATTATATGCTCCTTATTTATACTAAAAACAATGTTTTAATAACACAATATAAAATACTGTATATAATTGTAATATATTATTGTAAACGGTATTTCACAGGAGTGACATAGAGATATGATATAGTTGTGTCTATAACTTAAGCAAACGACACATTTAGGTACAAACATATATTTGAACTTATGGCAGGGAGTGGAGAATCTGTAGGTTGCCAGTATTGCAGATCCTAACTTGAAAATGGTTCTATACTCGGCTACCTTTCTCCTACAAGATTACATACAAGTTGTGTTTTCCATGTAAGATTTTGCATGAATCCAAATTTTAATATAATAAACATATAATAATAATAATTAATAAATATATAATAATATTAATAATAATAATAATATAATAAAAATATAATAATGTAGCTGAAACGCGTGGATATTACCGCCCTTCTTTCCAGTGACAGAATATCTGTTAGTAGTAGTGTAGCGCGAGAAATGACATAAGCTAACCGGTCAAAATCTGTCACTGTAATATCCATTAATTCAATGTGCTGTATAACATTATAGTGTCTAGTTACGTCAATTTTGTTGTATTTTTTATGAATGTATTGTCATTACATAACCAAAACTTCAGTTAGTGTTCGTAGATCGCTACCTATGTGTTTATTTGTTCATGAGGTCAAATGCTCATTGCTGGCTACGTATATTGTTCACTGTGGGATATTACACTGCTTTGTCAATGGCAGGGCTGCCAACATTGGGTGATAGGTGAGAGTGAGATGCCAGGGAGCGAAGCGACCGAGCGGGGGGTGGGTGTGGGAAAATGCACCAATTTGTGCAATTTGGTGCATACTAAAGTGACTGTTTTCAGATATTGTAAGATTTTTTTTGCTGTGCGTGAGATATTTTAGCGTTTTATTCATGAAGAGATATTCATGCGTAAGATATCTCAGCATTTTTTTGCTGTGCGTGAGATATTGTAAGATCAGCGTGAGAGCGTGAGATTTGGTCAAAATGCGTGAGTCTCACGGTCAATGCGTGAGAGTTGGCAGCCCTGCAATAGCCGATTATGTTCCATTCCAATTAAATTGATAATTATATATATATATCCCTAGTAGATGTGTGACACTACATGTATCCATAATAATTTTTCTTTTCTACTAATGGATGAGCTTGTACATTAAACTGCAAACATCACATCTGTTCAACTGTGCACAAAAAAAGATAGAGATAATTGAACTACAGACATATATTTCAATAGTTTATTGCTATGGTAAAATAGGTTGCTTGAAAAAGCATTAGGCATGCTGACAATATAGTAGCCCAACCAGGCTGTGCGACGGATTGTCTATACACGGTATTCTAACCCTAGCAATACCGTTTCTTGGAGCTAACAATATAGCTGAATATCTAACGCGCTAGCATATTGCATGGGGGCACCACGGGGCACGGATCTTTATATAATATATAGTAACTTTATCTAATTTACTATAACTTTAAACATTACCTTTGACTTTACTTTCAACTTTAATTAATATACTAACTAACTTTAACTAATATACTAACTAGTAACTATAACTAATGTTAGTACGCAATATAGGGATCAGTGGCGGCACCATAAATATAGTGTGTAAATAGAGTGTTCTGCTTAGCATTGACGTAATGGCGGTTGTGCCGCACACGCCTTCACACGTCACATGTACTGATCTCTACTAATAGTTAGTATAGTAGTCTAGAGCAAAGATTGTAGAGTGCACAAGATAAACCACTCATGCGAAATCACGTGCAATGACGTGTAGTACGCAATGGAGCGCCACGTCCGCCATTTTAGGAAGCAAAACCCGCTCCGCGTCTGTTTGATACATAGAAATAATATGGATAACCATGGTTAATATNTATCTGTGCATGCACAATGGCGTGCGGGCTATGTGTTGCATCGGTGTATTTAACGGTGTTGAAGTGAAGTTAATAGGTCAAATCAAACATTAAGACTATTGCTGGTACTGTAGTAGTAGGCTACTAACAAGTTGTATTTATTAACCATCATTTTATTATTGAAACGGTCCAAGTGCCTGTGACCGGATTGCGTACGAATTCGGTTTTGGAGCCGGCGCGATGAGGTAGGTAAGCGTGTGTCGTCACCTGCATTACCGGCCCTCTATTTCTCCGGCCCCGTTTACTTCCCCCTCCCCAGGGATCGTCTCAACATCTGTAATATGTGAAGATAATGTGGCACCTGGTAACTAAACATTTCTTCGCATTTTGGCTATGGTGTGCGCGCGATAGTGCGCGTTTCGTGAAATAACATCGTTTCTCTTCTATATGCAAGGATGTTCCTCAATGTCTTGCATAGCTATACGGTTTGCGAATTCTAAATTCGCTCTGCCCCCCCCCCCCACACACAATGCTATTTACCGTCGGCATATGCTCCTTCCGTCCGTTTCGAAACCTCCCCCTCATGAAATAACATTCAATGACTTTGATAACACCTTTGTTATCGCATTCAGTATGAAGTTAAAGCATGCGATTTCACATTACCAAATGACACACACAGTGGACTTTCCACTTGGAGCATTACTTGTAGCATAAATGAAGTTAATAGGTTAAAAGGAAATGAGATAATCATGAAACATTCATGTATGCACGTACCACAGAATGGTGCTGCATGCAAATGAAGTGGCGTGGGACCTAAACAGAAATGATCATGCACGTCTTGTTTAAGTGAAACCCAAAAATAGACTGAGTCGATGTGCTCCGGAAAAGCAATCGTGTAGGCAGAACTAATGTATAATGCTCACAGGTAAAACAACTGGTGCTGCTATATGCAATCACCTATATCAGCACCTATATCGAAGCACATATATGACGTGAATTCGGAAAGAATTCTCTAATATATAAGTCATAAAGTGACGGCCATTCCACATCTGCTGGTCAGATTCCTGTCCCTTCATTGCCTGCTCACATATGTGTAGTACCTGTTACGACAACGACCCTTCATGCCGCAGTTAGCAGTACCCTGCGGCACATACAGCCTATGAGCTGCAGTAACTCATACGGCAAGGAGCGCATGTGCGACCGTTCTAAAGGAATCGGGGCCAATACACGAATGCACAGCGGTGCTTGCTATACCTCTGAATGTTTAAAGCAACAGTAGCAGTCAATGCAAACGACACATTTCTAGCTACTTTCATTGAACCTTGCAACTCCGCACAACGTCACATGACATGTGCAGCGACACATATATTCCTTTCAAAGCGACTACATTAGTTGGTGGGGCAGTATCCCCACACGCGCCCCGATTCAGCTACATATTTATTGAGTAGGATTTTTTGCGACGCCACAACAGCCCTGTATAGCTATGAACTATTTCTATATATATCTTTCTGACATATTTATACATATTATTATTGTGATGGTAATAGTAGTTTCTAAATGAAATGCAAATACACGTGCCCCGGCAAATCCACTCCACTCCATAACAATAAATGAAATGGCCTCCCCTATTCAAGGGGACTACAACTAAGACATGTACCTCATGTGAAAAGTCTGTTTATAGAATTCTACAAAGAAATCCACGAATGAAATAAAACTAATTTCCGCCAACAAAACCAACCTGGATATCATAATAGTGAAGTGTCTGGTATCATCATCATCATCATCATCCAAAATGCTTTCTTTACAAATTGTTACGCAGTTCAAAGCGCCTAGAGACACCCCGACACTTCAATTCGCTGACCATGACAAAAACTGCATAAATGAAGCGATGGTCAATTCGTTGTTGCAGTGCTAAGCAAAGATCGTAGAGTGCCGGAGGCACAAGATAAACCACTCATGCGAAATCACGTGCAATGACGTGTAGTACGCAATGGAGCGCCACGTCCGCCATTTTAGGAAGCAAAACCCGCTCCGCGTCTGTTTGATACATAGAAATAATATGGATAACCATGGTTAATATATATATATATATTATAATATAATGTAATAGATAATATTTTTATGCCAATAGCTGTATCAAATCTCTCATTCAAGTGTACAAAAATCTAACAATGATTCATAATCGGATGTTACTATGTAGTATGTACACAGTGCAGTGGTGTAGTGTCAGACAGTGGTACAGACTACAGTGCACAGGCACTTCATTGGACCGTCTCAAACAAATAATGGTAATTAAACACTAAATGTATCTACTATCAAAGTATTAATGTTTCTCTACTCTATTTCGCCTATTATTGTCGATAACTTAATTGCTGTAAATGCCGTTTCAATGCTCATCTGCAACACACAAGTAGTGAAGTACACCGCACGTACGCCCTGTGCACAAACAACACTGCCACTGGTACTACATGTATCAACGAAGATTGCACAACTCTTTCACGATGGATTTCGACAAAAAAGAATGTTTTCTCACCTTTCCGTATTCTTGGGGAACCTGAAGAAAGACAGGTCGGGCTTACACTGACGATTCGAGCAATTTACAGCAGAACAGTAAGCTGAGCTGACAGCACACAGCAGACAGTTGCACAGTAGCAGACACAGCAGCATCCGGGAACTTCGTGTGAACTTGCTTCCTAAAATGGCGGTTGTGGCGACCCATGACCTACTACGCTATGATTGGAGAGTGGTTTATCTTGTGCCTCCGGCACTCTACGATCTTTGGTGCTAAGTGCCTAGTCTACCTGTGATAACAATGTAGACGTGTTGCTTCCATGTTTTTTTTCTTCACAATAATTGACCAACTTCTGGCGTTATTCACAACATGACCTATATAACGACATAGTGTATATAGCCTAGTGGCGCCATCTATCCGAGGGACACATCATGTAAATTACTAGTGCAGATCACGTCTATCGTTACGGCAAATCTTGCACTTACTTGTCGACGAACATTCTTTACAAACTTCTACATAAGCGTCATTTCTACTATGTCAGCTGCAGTCCTATACGTACCTTACCACGTCATTGTCTTTAGTTTTTGAGATGTTGCGTTGCAGATGAACGCGCGAGATTTGGTGGATGATGTTGCGATCCGGGAAGCATGTTCGGTAGTACTGAAATACTATAAGGACGCGAACGTTGGGTGGATCATCTGTGGATGGTACAAACCAGGCATTTCGGCAGGGGCAGAAGTCGCGAAAGAGCCAAAGTTCCACGTAACGCACGTTCGGCCTGAACGCCTGCTTGCCGAAGCGCCTAAGTACAAATGTCCTGTCATGGCAGTCGCCGCAGCAGAACGGCTTCAACTAGCATTCGCACGGGCGGCGGCCCAACGACCTGCTCGCGTGGACAATGTCGATGTCTAAGTACAGATGAGAAACATTGATGATTAACATTTCAGAATCATGAGTAAATTATGCCGGCTCAGTATACGTGTGCTAAAAAGCGACGTGCTGCTTTTCGCAATGCATTCATGCTGCTTCAATTGCACATATACAGAAGCATTGCAATGCTACCACATATTATCCATGACACAGATAACTGCACATTCCTTCAAGCCAACCTGCAGTCAGAGTTACGCCTGTCTTCTTGCCGTAAGCACATCATGACCTCTTAGTGTTGTCATTCCGCAGGCGCTATTACTGCTGCGACAGCAGCTGTGTGAGGACTACGACGTACTGTCAAGGCGACAGGTTCTCATCGACCAGCTTCTGCAGCCGCAACGTATTTGTTATTATTTTTATTACCGACATTTCCATAAGTATTAGTTTTATTGGCATTATTATTGCCATTTCTACCATTTCTTACCATTTTCTACCATATTTTACCATGTTTCTACCATTTTTACCATTCATTGATTGCCATTTTTATTGTCATTATTATTATGATAATCATTATTATTATTCACATGATTGCTATCATTACTACAGTGGTATTATTATGTACGCTTCGTTGTCTTCATATACTCACCTACTTAGTTTCTGTGTCATAGTATAGACTGTATAGTCGCATACTGTAGGAAACCTGTGCTATAGAAGCAAAACATTTTTAGAAACTCGTTAAATAAGCGTAGGCTCCGTTTATGTAAGTTCCATTAGTATAAGTCATAATGCTGTACATGTTAATCATTCCACCGATTTTAAACTGTGTTTTTATACCGGTACTTCCGAATTTCGTCTAAGATACAAGTCACGAAAGTTGTGTATACATTGGAATTTCTGCATGTAAAAGATACCCATGTCTATTAATGTGAAGACTACATATGTTTCTAGTGCACAGATCCATGTTGTTCTACATCTATGCGCACAGCATAGATCATGCAGAGAGATGAAGATAAGACAGTCGGTGAAAGCGTCTGTTTGTCTGTACATGATCACAGTGAGTTCATACATTCCAATGAAATATCAATAAGTTATGACATTTTATTCCATGCGTCTACAAATGAGACACAGCAGTGTACATGGCGTCTACGCACATGCGTCGAAACACAGGAATTGTTCTGACCTGTGATTACAGGATAAAAATAGACCCCGCCCATTCCCGCCGCATACGCTATGCTATGACCGCTACGAACGTGTACTAACTATCATATGGAGCGAACGATTTCAGTTACATTTCGAAACATTCTAGCTATTATAGACACATGTCTTAGCCTTAATGTTTGTGAATTTGGAGTCTATTGAAGCGCGATTAGTCTAATTCATTAGGAAATATGCACGCGCACCTATGACTGGTCAAAGGAAACGTCACTAATTCTATTGGGATTCTCGAGAAATGGAAAAGTGGGCGGGGTCTATTTTTATCGTGCAATCACAGGTCGGACGACTTGCTCTCTTTAGAAGCATGTGTCTACGCGCCTACATGACGTTGTGCAGCACTATACGTCTCTTACTTCCGCTCATAGGGCGCATGTCCCCCAGGGTATTCCAGCAACATATTTATGATGAGTATTAGCGCGATTGTTATGCGCATACTCATGACCATTGTTGTTTATACTGTTATGAACATTGTTCGCATCATGACTATTACGGTTGTTATTACCTTATTATTGTGACGATTGTTATTCGTATTGTTATCATGAATATTATTATTATTGTCATTATTATTATTGTCATGATTTCTCTTATCACTATTATTAGTATCATTGCCTTATTATTACTGTTATTGCTCTTATGATATTATTGCTTCTTATTTTAATGTGTTTCATTGTTGTCGTGGGGGACATACAGCCTATGAGCGTTACTTGCTTTATGTACCCTTTGACTGTTAATGACCCTCTGAGGCATGCTAACTTGCTCGTAACATAGCCTTAAGGTCAAGCGGGTCCCGTGCAATTACCCGCATCACTCATTAACCAGGCAACCTTAGCACATAGGCCCTGGGGGTTCAAATTAGAAGACTGCATAACTGTATGTTGCGACACAAAGCATCAGGTGGACAGAGAGATAGCGGGCGACAGAGACACAGTTGGGGCAAAGACAGAGACAGAGCTAGCGGCCGAGATGGAGAGGGAGAGAACGAGAGAGACAAACAGCCAGCTACAGACACCCCAAGCAAGACTGCGTCGCCACAGCCTCGCCACAAGATAAGTATGTCATGTCACACGCCCACTTAACACATCATATGAGCAGCTATTCAGCTCTTGACAATATCTTCGATTAGGACCTCCTCATTCTTTTTATATACGCGAGCATGTTCATTTGCATGAATAGAGGGGTATTATTTGCCAATCTATTCTTATAAAACGTATTGTGCACTGTAGCTGCCGCTCGTGACATGAAGCCGCTGATGCATAATTAAATCGAATTCATAATGCAACTTATACAACACACTGTACAAGTACAATGTTTTGACACTTTTCCAAATATTTGCAATGAAGTTGAAGTTCCAATGAGGTTCGAAGAACAGCTGAATGCAGCTGAGCCCTTTCATTGTATTGCCGCTAAAATTCTCGACTGTTCGCTGGCAGCTATGGATCCGTGCGCCGGCCTATGCATTCGGCGCACGGATCCATAGCTGCCAGCGCTGCATAGTCACGCACGACGTTGCCGCGGTCGCGTGCGCCTTGCCGCGGAACTGTGCACAAGATGTCCGCGCAGCGCTTCGGATCAACACCTCCTTTCGGCAACGCTTCTCTAGTATCCCGTCTCATCTGGTTGTAGCGAGATAACACTCTTCCCCTGATCCGCAATTGCACCCCTCCTATGCCCAGTGTGCTGAGGAGAATGCGTGAATTTTCCCGGCTAACAATGAAACCAAACAAAAGTCTCTTCGGGTGCATTAGACCATGACCGTAGCTAGAAAAATACAACTGTCGGCTGATGAATTATGACGTCAGACACATGATACAACCAGCATTTTCACGATATTCACTGAGCCAGTATCCATCCACATCAGGAGTAGATAATAGGGAATTCCCTATTATCTACTCCTGATCAACATCAACCCTGCTACAGCTGTACTACTACTCTGATCCAATAAGTATCCCACAAGAGCCTAAAATAGTTCTCACACCTCGCAACGCACCTTACATAAGGAGCGCGTTTGTTGACAGTGACGTCAGGGTTCGCGCCATTTGCATGAATTTGCGTTGGTCACCTCGTAATTTCTCAGAATTTTTTCTCCAGGTGGACATAGAACATCTTTATCCGCAATTTTGTGGTGTCAGTTTAGTCATGGATATGTCGCGTAGTACTAACAATCAGATATACTCACATACGTTCACCCATTTTGCACACGGCGGGTCACTGCATGTGAAAAATAAAAAAACGTTATTTCCCGTTTCGATTTCTGACATTAGTACCGATGTATAAATGGATATTTCTCCTTGATTACAACTCGATATTTAATTTTACACCGTTTTAATGGTAACATATTGTGGTAAAGAGTGCGACAGGGATTGTTATTAAGTGCCGTACTTATTTAGTTATGGCCTCTATTCGCTAAAATTTTCTATTTTAAACACACAACTTGATTTTTAAGGCAGTTTTTGCCAGTTTTCTCGGTAAATATGAAAAATTAAAGAAAAATCCTGACGCACTAATTTTGGTCCATATTGGCGCTTAACATGTGGCGAAAAATTTTGTATTCTCACTCTTTCTGGTAGTTGAGAAATATCAAATACCATTTTTACATAAAAATTCAATTTGTGTGGTAACATAGATTAGGCTGCTAGAAATTTCATATTTTTTTTTTGGCTTGAGCTATAGAGATATACCTCTTCTATATAATAAAACAAGTGATTGATTCGATTATTCGCCAATAAACGTTTAATCTTCACTAGAGCAATACCCGTGCACAAGAAACACAATTTTCTAAAGTGTCAATATACGTCCGTATGTAAAATCAACCTGATAAGAAAGTGGTACCGGAAACGAGTGCGAAAATGCTAACGAAAATTTTGAAGATTCACATGTGAACACGCCTGTTTTAAAAAAAAAAAATATTTTCATTGGCACAGGGAAGAGACCAGATTGCATACAACGTTCGTGTGCAGCATTTTCTGCATTCCGCTTGAGAAATGCTCACTTGATGAGTTTGCAATGCATTCTGGATTGCGCGGAGCACGAGCTGCGCTCGTTCGTCAACCTTTAATGTTGTGCACTCTAAAGTAAGCATGGTACCCCTCACTCTCGAATGACTCGAGTCTTTCACGTCTTCCCCCACGAATTTCGGTAGTTGTTTTTGAGTATCACTGTCGGTCGCGCAGCGTATGTAGTTGAGGGAAGGCAGAGGAAACCACTTGATAAACATTTACAAAACGAGATTTATTATTGTGTAGACCCATATTACAATACATACCGATAATGCTTTGCGCGTACGACGTGTTAGTACCAATTATTACTGCTAGACGGGAAACACCAGCAAGTGTGGCGTCATTGACGCATCAGACATGAATTGCCTAAACGCATGATTATACATCACACACAGCAATCATGATATACGGGCTATGTGTATACGTTTTATTAGATCAGATTATGAGATTATCAGATTTGTTGCAAACGTTGTTTATTTAAAAAATGTAGTCATTAATGCCCGTTAGGCCAGATTAACAAACATCAAAAAACACCGAACATGCTCACAGCCAAGGTTGTCAGAGATGTAAGTGTAGTTTCAAAAAATAGAAAAATAGTAGACACTCCGACATACGAGTGGCTGTTGCCTGTCGGCCAACTGACAATTTGGGAGAATGGCGACCACGAAGGGCATCCTGTTAGCGGTTCCTTCGTAGGTTGGGCGTGGTAGAGGGTGTCCTCCTAGAAGATACGAGATTATTTTGGTCAATTATCAGTGTTTATTTAGTTGAATGTCACGATCATCGATTATACTCGATCATCGGCCCGAATAAGGTTGAACAGTAACATCGAATCAAGCGCATGTTATCAAAATCCTTCTTTTCTTTTTTTTAACTGAACTAGAAAACTCTGAAAAGTGATGAGATGCAGAGCTATGCATGCGCTACTTACAAGTTATGCCTTTATTAACATAGCACGTGTATTCAGTACACACCCATGTAGTAAACCACGAGGCAAACAAACAGTAAACAGGGGCTAAACAAGGCACATACATCACACACGTATCATTGCACACGACGTATACACGAACACGCAGGCATTCAAGCACCTGCGGACCAGGCGAGTACCCGATTGTAAACCGATCATCGTTACTTGGGTCGCAACGCGATGAACGATTCGAAATTGAACAGACGGCGACGCCGCCCGCGATTGACACAACACTAGTGTTTTAGATGGCAATTTTAAGGGCCATCTCAGCAGAATGCAGAATCTTTATTGAAAATACCAGAAAATCGGAATTCGTCAAAAATGGAAAACTTCCATCTCTGGGTTGTATCTCGATTATATGCTGTCTCTCAGAGCGAAAGCTATCAATTTTTAAATGTTACATTTAACTATTTTTTCCTTCATCTTTTCTTCTTCAGTTTGTCTCCAGTGTGCGTTCTCATGTGTATCTTCACAGAGCACCCGATTTGTATGACAAGTACATCACACAGCTCACACTTATACGGTTCTCTCTCGCGGTGCGTTCTCATGTGTGTCTTCACAATGACTCAGCTGGGAGAAGGCAGCATCACCAGGCTCACACTTATACGGTCTCTCTCCCGTGTGCGTTCTCATGTGTTCCTTCACATGACTCAGCCTGGGAGAAGGCACACACACACAGCTCACACTTATACGGTTTCTCTCCCGGTGTGCGTTACTCATGTGTGTCTTCACAGCACATAAATGTGCAGAAGGCAGCATCACACAGATCGCACTTATACGCGTCTCTCCCCGTGTGCGTTCTCATGTGTATCTTCACAGCACCCGATGTATGAAGGTGCATCAAACACAGCTCGACATTATACCGTTTCTCTCCTGTTGTGAGTTCTCATGTGCAACTCTACATGAACTCAGCTGGAGAAGGCAGCATCACACAGCTCACACTTACTACGTTTCTTCTCCCGTGTGAGTTCTCATGTGTGCCTTCATATGATCAGCCCGGGAAGGCAGCATCACACAGCTCACACTTATACGGTTTCTCACCGTGTGAGTCTCATAGTGTGCCTTCATATGACTCCGGAAAAGAGAAGGCAGCATCACACAGATCGCACCTATACGGTTTCTCTCCAGATAAATTGTCACGTATTCATCTTGTTTCCAGGAAGCGCCTTTCGTCTGTGTGGCACAACACAGCAGGTTTCTCCATTCTGGGCTCAGTTGGCAACCACCGTCTTTTACTCGTCCAATACGCCTTCGTCCACGTGAGATCAAGACGCCTATATAAGGCTCCCTACAAAGTCAAGGCTTAAGAAAAATGAGAACATGTGCTGACTGTATTGACGATGGTGTTAGCTGTTAAGCAGAGGCGGAAAACGAGCCCTAGCCATGTTCCCAAATCAGCTGTTAGTGTCCCTAACATATAAACATGATCTAGTAACAGCATCACCGTGCTTCTCATAAAAATTGGTGAGGTGAAGCACCATTAAGTATGAGTATACACATCAGTTGAATATAAAATATGCTGACCTATCGCCTTACCATCTTCTCATCTAGCTCGACCCCGTTGCGCGCCATCGGTCTCTTCCGCATGTGATTAAATCTCGACAGTTCATCAAACTCATACATCAAAGCGTCGACATTTTTATTGTATGACATACAGCTCTTCTAAACCCAGATCGTCTGCAGTGTCGCTGTACACTGTAATTCCTCTGTACAGTAAGTTAGCGAAGTACATTCGTTTTGTGAACGAAGAAAGTGTAGTTGGTCAGTGTTTTCGCCATCTGTAAAAGCCAGATTTGTCGGCGTAACAGATATTTTCGAGAATATAATACACTTGACGGATCAATTTCGTCGAGTGGTTAATCATTCGCGTCCCCGTTGAATTAAATGAATTATTCGTTATACATTTATTCGGTCGGGGAATCGTTCGCGAAATCTTTGAAAATTAACCACATGAATATACAGCTAATCAGTACATGACATCATAACTGACGAGTCAAATATAGTGTGTAACGTCACACTAAGATTATGAGCAAAGAAATATTTAGAAACCTCACTCAATAGAATGTGCACTTTCTTATTTGATATTCTGGCTGATGTCGCTCTAGATCATACCTTTGTTGGTTACCAAGGACTAGCATGGATACTCAGCGTTGCTCAAGGGGAAAACGCCAGGGATAACTTGCAGAGCAAATCCTGACATCACATACATTATGACTTTAATTCTAAGGATAGGTCGTAAGCAGAGACACCATCTAGAATAGGGGTAAAACCAGGGTGCTACAAAAAAAATTCCCTCACTTGCCTACACATCCAAAGCACGCTGCCCAAAATTTTAAAGAAAATATTACTGTTGCAAAATTGATGAATGCAATAACAATAACAAAATACCACTATTATGAAGAGATCTTGGATGGTTAGATAAAAGTTTTAAGAAGGTTTATTAAACAAGCTATACTTGCCCTTGTCATCCTGATTTCCGGTAACCCTTTTATATTTGGTAAAATCCGAAGTTGCTCTAACTCCCATTTTCCGCCTACTTCCAGCATTTTGGCGCTACTCCCATTTGTCTACTCAGCAAACGGCAATATTCCATTTCGTCTCCTACTCAGAAATGGGCAATAGTGCCATTTCGTATAGTATTGATATTACCAACATACCAGGAGAAATTAGCGTGGATGCTACTCCGTCTAGTCTATGTAGC
>NW_014577394.1:15920-21154 GCF_000485595.1 Priapulus caudatus
GGGGAAACGCCAGGGATAACTTGCAGAGCAAATCCTGACACACATACATTACTGACTTAATTCTAAGGATAGAGTCGTAACAGAGACACCATATATGAAGGGGTTAAACCAGGGTGCTACAAAAAAAAATTCCCTCACTTGCCTACACACCCAAAGCACCTGCCCAAAAATTTTAAAGGGAAACATTAACTTTGCCAAAATGATGAATTGCATAAAATATACAAAATAAACCACATTATGAGAGATCTTTGTATGATTTAAATTAAAAGTTTTAAAAGGTTTATTAACAAGCTACTACTGGCCCTTGCCATCCATGATTCCGGTAACCCTTTTATATTTGGTAAAATCCCAGTTGCTCTACTCCCATTTCGCCTACTTCCCATTTTGCCTACTCCCATTTCGTCTACTCAGAACGGGCAATATTCCCATTTCGTCTACTCTCAGAATGGGTAATAGTGCCATTTCGTCGTAGTATTGATATTACAACAAATACCAGGAGAAATTAGCGTGGATGCTACTCCGTCTAGTCTATGTATGCAAATCAAAACCATATATTACACTTATAAATGATTATTTAGTGGACAAACTGATGGTAGACAAAATAGGAATTTTGCCGTAGATGAAATGGGAGTATCGTTTCGTGGTTATCTACCATCATTTTATTATTGAAACGTTCCAAGTGCCTGTGGTTCGATTAATTAATGTTTCTACAAGCCAACCATTTCCTCTCATATCATCAGGTCCGACAATATTCTTCGTCGACCCAAAGGCACTTAATTTGAGCGTCACATTAAAAAATAATGCTAAATAAACAAAATGTATTGCAGGGCTCTCAAGCATCACGCGTTTGGCGTGAGACTCATGCAATTCAGCACAATCTCACGCTCTCACGTACATTTCTGATAGTCCCCCGAAAATCCGTGCAGTAGGCACGAATGTGGATTCTGCAGGCAGACGCGGAGGGAGAGATGTAGAGGGGCGCTCTGGGGGTTTCCCCCAGCAAAATTTTAAAAATGTGGATGTATTAGACTGCATTTGAGGCACCCCAAAAATAAAATTTCACCTTTTAGTTTAAATCTTACTCTGTTAGCAGACCCACCAAGTCTCACGCTGCGCATTTCGCGGGAGATTCATGCATCTGGACCCATTCTCCCGCACTCCCGCACTCCACAAAAAAGCAGCCCGCGGCACCCCTGTTACCCACGTTCGTGGCTGTGCACATCACGTCAGGGATTGTTATTAAGTGCCGTACTTTATTAGTTATGCCTCTTTATTCGCTAAAATTTTCTATTTTAACACACAACTTGATTTTTAAGCAGTTTTTTCCAGTTTTCTCCGTAAATATGAAAATTAAAGAAAAATCCTGACGCACTATTTTGGTCCATATTGCGCTTAACATGTGGCGAAAATTTTGTATTCTCACTCTTTCTGGTAGTTGAGAAATATCCAAAATACCATTTTTACATAAAAATTCAAAATTTGTGTGGTAACATAATTAGGTGCTGGAAATTTCATAATTTTTTTTTGCTTGAGCATAGAGATATATTTCTTCTATAAATAAAACAAGTGATTGATTCGATTCATTCGCCAATAAACGTTTAATCTTCAGTAGAGCAATACCCGTGCACAGCGTGGAGAGTATCCTTAAGAACACATTTTCTAAAAGTGTCATATATACGTCCGTATGTAAAATCAACATGATAAGAAATGGGTACCGAAACGAGTGGAAAATGCTAACGAAAATTTGAAGTATTACAATGTGAACTACGCCCGTTTTAGAAAAAAAAAATTTTCATTGGCACAGGGAAGAGACCAGATTGCATACAACGTTCGTGTGCAGCCATTTTCTGCATTCCGCTGAGAAATGCTCACTTGATGAGTTTGCAATGCATTCTGGGATTGCCGGAGCACGAGCCGCTGCGTCTCGTCAACCTTTATGTTGTGCACTCTAAAGTAACATTGTAGCCTCTCCTCGAATGACTCGAAGTCTTCATCGTCTTCCACGAATTTCGGTAGTTGTTTTGAAGTCATCACTCGGTCGCCAGCGTAGTGTAGTTGAGGAAGGCAGAGGAAACCACTTGTAAACATTTACAAAACGAGATTTATTATTGTGTAGCCATATTGAAATACATACCATAATGCTTTGCGCATACACGTGTTAGTACCAATTATTACTGCTAGAGGGAAACACCAGACGGCGTCAGTAATACCATGAATTGCTAACCATGAATATACATCACACACACAATCATAATACGGCTATGTGTATACGTTTTATTAGATCAGATTTATTAGATTATTAGATTGTTCAAACGTGTTTATTTAAAAAATTTGTCATTAATGGCCACGTTAGGCAGATTAAAAACACTCAAAAAACACAAACATGTCACAGCCAGGTTGTCAGAGATGTAAGTGGTATTTGTCCAAAAAATAGGAAAATAGTAAGACACTCCGACAACAGTGGCTGTGGCCTGTCGGCGACTGAATTGGGGAGAATGGCACCACGAAGGGCACCTGTTATGTTCCTTCGTAGGTGGGGTGGTAGAGGGGGTGTCCCCCTAGAAATACGAGATATTTTGGCATTTTCAGTGTTCTTAGATACAATTTTAGGCCATCTCACTGACTCACAGAATCAGAATCTTTATTGAAAATACCAGAAAATCGGAATTCTGTCAAAAATCGGAAAACTTACATCTCTGGGTTGTATCTCGATTATATGCTGTCTTCAGAGCGAAAGCTTCAATTTTTAAATGTTACATTTAACTAATATTTTTCCTTCATCTTTTTCTTCTTCAGTTTGTCTCCAGTGTGCGTTCTCATGTGTATCTTCACAGCACCCGATTGTATGAAGGTAGCATCACACAGCTCACACTTATACGGTTTCTCTCCCGTGTGCGTTCTCATGTGTGTCTTCACATGACTCAGCTGGGAGAAGGCAGCATCACACAGCTCACACTTATACGGTCTCTCTCCCGTGTGCGTTCTCATGTGTGTCTTCACATGACTCAGCTGGGAGAAGGCAGCATCACACAGCTCACACTTATACGGTTTCTCACCCGTGTGAGTTCTCATGTGTGCCTTCATACGACTCGGAAAAGAGAAGGCAGCATCACATAGATCGCACCTATACGGTTTCTCTCCAGGATAAATTGTCACGTATTCCATCTTGTTTCAGGAAGCTTTTTGCTGGTCACACACAGCGGGTTTCTCCCATCTGGCGCTCAAGTTGCAACCACGTCTTTTACTTCCAATACGGCTTCGTCGCACGTAGAATCAAGACCCTATATAGGCTCTCCTACAAATCAGTTAAGAAAATGAGAATGCATGGTGTGACTGTATTGACGAATGTGTGTTACTGTTAACGCAGAGCGAAAACGAGCCCTAGCCATGTTTCCAAATCAGCTGTTAGTTCCTAACATATAAACATGATCTAAACATCACGTGCTATTCTAAAATTGTGAGGTGAAGCACATTTAAGTATATATAACATCATGAATATAAATATGCTGAACTATCGCTTATCCATCTTCTCATCTAGCTCGGCTGTTGGCGCGCCGTCTGGTCTTCCCTGTGGACTTAAAATCTGACAGTTCATAACTTCATACATCAAAGCGTCACATTTTTATTGTAGAATAAGCTCTTCTAAACCCATCGTCTGCAGTGTCGCTGTACACTGTAGATTCTCTGTACAGTAAGTTACGATGTACATTCCGTTTGTGAAGAAGAAGCTGTAGTTGGTCAGTGTTTCGCAATTACTGTATAAGCCAGATTTGTCGCGTACAGATACTTTCGCGAATTCACACTTGACGGACAATTTCGTGAGTGGTTAATTTCGCGGTCGGTGAATTATGAATTATTCGGTATTATTAGGTATGAATTATTCGCGGTCGGGGACGCGTTCGCGAAATTCATGAAAATTAAACCACCATGAAATATACAGCTTATACAGTAGCATCACATCATAACTGACAGTCAAATATAGTGTGTAACGTCAACTAAGATTATGAGCAAAGACATATTTAGAAAACCTCACTCAATAGAATGTGCATCTTTCTTATTTGATATTCTGGCTTGATGTCGCTCTAATGCATACCTTGTTGGTTACAAGGACTAGCATGGATACTCAGCGTTGCTCAGGGGAAACGCCAGGGATAACTTGCAGAGCAAATCCTGACACACATACATTACTGACTTAATTCGAAGGATAGAGTCGTAACAGAGACACCATATATGAAGGGGTTAAACCAGGGTGCTACTAAAAAAAATTCCCTCACTTGCCTACACACCCAAAGCACCTGCCCAAAATTTTTAAAGGGAAACATTAACTTTGCCAAAATGATGAATTGCATAAAATATACAAAATAAACCACATTATGAGAGATCTTTGTATGGTTTAAATAAAAAGTTTTAAACGGTTTATACTTTTGGCTACTAGTGGCCCTTGCCATCCATGATTCTATAGGAAAGCGCAGGCTTCTCCAGATATTATCCGCGCAGCATAAGCAATCACCATAAATCACGCCATGCCACCTGCGACACTAATTAGTCGAACGCATCTGCTAAACTTGAAGCTAGAGACTCGGGCCTTTTCCTCTCAACCGCATAGTCCAGTTTTTCTGCGCTCGTGATCTTCCCTTGGTTTCCTACACCTATTCCTTCCATACTCCTTATTTCTACCACCTTCACTTCACGATCAGCGTATTCAGGTACGAGGTTACTTGTATTTGGTTACGTATTCGGTCGGTGTTTGTAGACATCTGTTTAGTATCGTAGAGTGTTTGTTTAAGCTGTTAAAGTGCAAGCCACGCGGAAGCCTACGTTTGTGACGAATATTCGTGGGTGTAATAGAACGCACGGAGAGTAGCTTTTGTAATACAGTGTTCGTGTTATCTGTCGACGTGACCAGACGGCTACCCTTAAGGCGACTACCTCGCACATGCTAGACCGAGAACCTGGAGAAGGAAGTGCGGAGCTTCCTTAGAATTCCGGTAACCCTTTCAGGCCCTTCCCTACGTTGCGGCAAAACGCGGGCGCGCCGCCCCGTTTGGGAAAACTCCCCCGCCCCGATTAAATTCCACCACAATAAAAGTTTGACAAATCGGGAATCGATCGTTTGTTGATGCCGCCATTTTGCGAGCAGTAACCAAAGCACACTTGTGTGCTTCGCTAAGATTGGCTGGTCACGGCCTCACTGCTAGGCCAAATCAGCAGAGAGCTCTTTTGAACAGTTCACC
>NW_014577394.1:21179-37151 GCF_000485595.1 Priapulus caudatus
CAATGCTGAAGCTGATTAAAGCTGGTGGCCAGCACCTATGCGCGATCGTAGCCGCAATTCGCCGGGTGATGGATCAAAAACGCCACAGATTACAGTCAAACTCGATGAACGCCAATTTAAACTCAAAAAAAACCACACGCGTCACATGTATTTTAGCGGGAAATTATTAAAGATCGATCTGGAAAAAATGTTAGAAGACGGCAAATATTTTGGGGGGAGTTAAGATGGTTTTCAGGAGGGAATCGGCGCACGGGGGGAGGGTAACGCCCAATGCATTCAGCAGGGCGAAAGAGCATGTAAGAAAAACGGCATTATACTGTTGCATTCTGACTTCAAAAAAGCTTATCGACTGGGTGGATAAAAATAAATTACTAAGGAAACTGTAAGAAAGAAGAATATGGTTGGGACTGTTTCAATCGATTGGTATAGCAATTCTAAGAAGTAGGTCTGAAGCAGGGTTGCGTTATCAACCGAAATCCTGTTCGCATTGTTTATCAATTTTTGAATTTTGTGCTACTAGGCTCTTTTCACAAATGCAATGGATTTATGCATTGGACGGCTAATAGCTTTCTTGACATGTTATAAGCGCGATGATGTGGTATCTGGCTATGTCAAGAGAATAGCGAGTAAAAATGGAACAAGTATGTTGAGCATTACGCGCAGACCTTTGGGCAGAAGAATTTTGGAATGGTTTTGGAGAAAAGAAAGTCCCAAGGGGATCCATCGATCTCTCGAATAAGCCGATCGGAGAGGAGCAACAGGGTGTCTGGAAACTGGGGGCAATGATTTGCAGCAAGTATGCTGAAATACACTTACCTGGGGTAAAGGCTTAGGTGACAATATCCGAAAACCTCGGCTTACAACAGCGATGAGGAATGATATACTACCGGAAAAAGGCAAGAAAATAAGGGGCCGAGCATAGCTGTCAAAAGACATTCTAACAGTTTCAATAGATATTGGTGGGTAGGCGAGCTTTGGAAAGCAAGCTTGGGCAGTGCCTGCCACTGACGTATACAAATGAATGCCTAGTAATTTAAAAGTTTAAAAAAAGGAGAATCGAAGAGGGAATCTGTGGCCCCGGGGAACGCGGGCCGCCCGGGGCCCCGGGTGCCATCAGGACACTTTCAGAGAATTTGGTCGGCACATCGCGATTTGTTACCGGGACCACACCCTTTGCTCAAACATCAGGGCATTTCGGGTACATTCTGCTTACACCACGTTTTTGGATGCTTTACACCTCGATGGGCCCGAAGCAATTTCCCATGCCCGGGATAAATGCGGCAGCTTACCGATAGCACTCATAACATTATCACAGACGACTTCCAATGTCCTTCGTCAGCTCGGTGCCCTCGATCAAATCTTAACAATGAATAGATGGAGGCGAATTCATTAACGAGCTCATGACGACGATGTGACGCCACAATGCTCGGCATCTACTCACATCAAAGTCTCTACCCTATGCACGCGCCATGAGTCCAACGAGCAATGGCGAACGCTTTTCGACAACAGGCACTCTCTAACATGCCTCGCGTGCTATATAATCGCGATCATACCAGACGGGATACAAAGAATCAACTCGGCTCTTAGTTTGCAGTTATCGTACAGTCCATCAACGCAGTCACACAATTGCAACCGCCCTTTTTTCTTGACGTATGGTATGAGGACCAAAGCTTCCCCGACTTGACACGGGCTGAGCCTTTGAGACCTCCGAACGATTGTCATACGGCAGACGATCCGATAACTCATGCTTACAGAAACGAGCTTGCACCCGCGGAGCGTTTGTCGGGATGGCAAGCCGTAACACCTAAAAAAAGTGGGCAGCGTGCAGCGGTAACAAAACGCCTTTACTGACAAGGACGTGCGAGGGTTCAAGTCCTTATTGATATATGGAGATCGCCCGTCTATTTTTATAAACCCCCACGTTGGTCGGCTAACAGCAGACGCGCGGTGAGATTTTGCTTCAGCATATGTGCGGCCTCACTATAGCCGTGGGTCGTAGAATGCTTTTCTCAGCATGCGACTTCGGCATTAATGGCGGCAAGCGGCAGGAAGCATAGCACGCGAGCGTTCATGGTAAGTGAAATCTACTGGCCAGCATATCCCATGTCTCGGCATGGGATGGCGACCCTAGAGAACGTGTTTTGCGGGTCGAGAAGGCCAAGCCGCGACGACCGCAAATGCGTCATAGCAACGCTGGTCGATAGCAGGGCCTCTTTGCGTGCGCCGTCGCACAGTCGACGACACGCATTCATGCGCAGTGTGGTAGCACGCCAAGCACATGACAGCTGGGATGCAGTACCGATTTGCTGGCCGACTTGCGGGCAATACTGGCCAGCGAAGCACTAGTCAGGCGCAGATTCTGTTAAATCAGCGATAGTTCGACTGACCGAACAGCTGATACACAATGTGTCGGGGTTGTTTTTTCTTCTCTGGTTCAGGAACGAATTGTTCCCTCATTCGTCAGGTGCGCTCGCTGCTTCGTAGTTGCTTCGGCGTTGCAATGAATAGCCTGCGGGGCTAAACTACTGACTATCCTCGGAGTAACCGCCAGAATGGAGTAGGTTTTTATTCGAGAGGTCACATTCTCGGTTTACTCAAAGTACTCTGGGCATAGGATTCTACGCACTCAATTTCCAGCCTCATCCAGACTATACCTGAGCTCGTTGGCAGGCAAACGATGTGCGCAGAGAATATGGTATAGATTACAACCAGCGGGGCGAGCCTACTGTACCACAGCTTCCGGCCATCCCCGTCCGCCCGGACGTATGCAATCACTTTGCAGCCTTAAACGCGTGACGTCAAGAGCCGCATGCTGGTGAGCAGGCCCATATGGGCATGGGTTTCGACCAAACTGTTTGGGCGATCACTTAACCCTCGAGCAGCTTAAGCAGACTTGCACTGCGCATACAAACATTCAAGAGAGAAGCGGCGACTATTGCCGATGCGGATAATATGTAAAAAATCGGGGCAAAAATTCTGTATTTGGCTGATGCGGCGTACTTTGAACATTACATTGAGCAATTGGCAATGGGCAAGTTATCCGCAATGGGTACTACACAGGGAACGAAAATTCTAACGCAGTAATTCGACAGACTCTCTAAAGCGCGTCATAAATTATTACGGACGCATCCATAAAAACCGAAGATAAGCACGGTAAAGTGTATCTACACGGTAATTACCCATGCCAGGGACCTAAACCTCTTGCCAGTACGTAGCACATGAATGTTCAAAGTGAGAAAAGAAACAGCCTTTCAGGCATCAAAGTGGCGCGAGAAGATTCCATTGCAATTAGCAGGCGTACGCTACCATATATCGCTTGCGCAGTTTGACAGATAGCGTTGCGATAACGTCAAACCCACTCTCGGACACTAGGCAGATACATGGCCATCCCCTCCGTGTTGAGCTGAGCGGGGTCCGCTGCCATTGCCACATCACGGGAGCGTTACGCCGACTGCCCAACCAGATTTACCGTCAGGAGTCCGTGAGCTCAGCGTAGTCGGATAAGCTGCGCTGCCCCCTACCTTATCTATTTTGGCCACACAGCCCTCAGCATAGCAGCTTGTTATTATTCATATATAAACATGTATAACAGGGCATATGGTGGGTCCCCGTGCGAATGGGACTACATGTAATCGCGGTATCTTACACTTTAAGCATATAACGAAATGACGTTTCAAGATGTACGCAAATATCTGACAAGTATCCCGCGGGGCCTAGTGTTTCTTGGTAACTTCCAGCGCCAGTGCGGCATACTTCCAAATCTACTCAAATGTGCTTTTATTGCGAGTTTCAACGTGACGCATACCGCTAAATTACGTACACACGCCGAACGATCCGTGCCGGTAGGCGGCGCAATTGCTTACGCGATACACCAAAGAAGGTTTGTGATGTCAGATCTCCAGGCATATACCCAATCTGCCGACAGCAATTACGTGCCAGTCGCACATATTTGCTAATGATGCCGCCTTATCTCCACATTCATTATCAAGGCGCGTTACGTTTTACGCTACGGCCAACGCGCGTCGCAATGCACCTACAGGCATTTGTTGACGGCTTAGCTTGGGCTCATATCGCAACACGCGCCACGCCATTAACGTCTAGCCATCCCGTGGGGCAGTCAGCACCTAGAGCTCTACGGGCACTAAGTAACAACCAAAGAGTTCCATTGTTCAACAACACAGAGCAGTTACACTAGCATCCATGGCTGTAAAGGCCTGGTGCTAAAAGCGGAGCATTTTACGCCTAGACAATCATATTCATCACGAAACGCGAAAAAGAGCAGTGCGGTATCGTGGCAAATCGAAATACGCGTCCAGCACTTCTGAGCGCACGTGTTCCTACCAACAGCAGATCGACCTGACAATATGGTCGGACTATTGTAGACGGCCAAAAACGGCCTCTCAACTGCCGGACTCAGAAACTTAATCGCGCGCAACGCAGAATGTTGTCGCAGCACGAGTACATATGTGGCGGCGACGACCTGACCTTGACCGTCGGCGATAGCGCGCGAGTTAGTCACCGGCTGTTAATTAACACCAAACAACGCCTGCGCATCTATTGGCCTCGTCATATTATGAGGGGATGGGGCAGCCTCAGATATGCAGGCGGCCGCGCACGCATATTCTAGTCCGTAATTTATATCGCCTCCACATCGGCTGGGCGGCTAGCACGCGTGTGTGGTCTGCCAGTCACATACTGTTATTGTTGTCGGTAGCCGCCATCGGCGCCGCACACACGGCCCTCAACCGCGGGCCAAACCGCCTAACCGGCTTCCCGGACTCCCGATCGCAACGACCCCGTACGCCCGCTAGAAGGCTACAGTACGGCATACGAAAGTGTCTCACGCATTCCCGCGACCACACAAAGACCCCGTTCGCTATTTTCCACCTATGGCCACTCACAGGATCCCTGAGCGCTCAGCTGCGAATGGGTAGCCGGTTCGCTCCGCTGACTACGCTCCCATCCCTGCCAGCGCCGCACGTCGACGTTAACACCGGCCCTGCGAGGGGCGCCAAGTCCCGATTTTACCAACACCTACGCGCCACTACCCACGCTCGACAGCTGTACGATTCCCGCTCCCAAGTCAATTATATCACAAGCACCGCTCGAACAACGCCGCTCTCGCCGCCAGCTCCGCCCACCCTCAATGGACTATGTCTGTGCGCAATCAGCCACTTACTCCCATACTAGCACGCCCCGAGGCATATTGCAGCTAGGCGGGCCAGCTCTGCCGCAAGCGTTCAAATGTCGACGCGCCCGTTCCCATGACCAATCGCCGCAGCCCGACCGCGCCGTGTACTCGGCCTGCACTACAGGATCATCTCGTTCAGCATAAGGCACGATCCCCTTTCAATTAGACGACCGGCTAAGACTCCTATAAAGCTAACGCGAGCTCATCAATACGCCGGGCATAAGAATAAGTTTTTACCCGCACTGGAGGAGGTCGCGATCAACGTGCACGTGTAGCGTTTCTGCCGCAAGCAACAATAGTAACGATATCGGATATAACATTCACATTACCGCTCGCCTGCATTAATAGCAGGTATTGCTGTCGCTTAGAATTATTCGCGCGATTGCGGCATATACGTGACCTGGCACGCGCTCCTGACAATTGTCATCGGCTGCCATCGCTATGGCACTTGCCGGACAGATCACTATCATACTGGCTGTCGGCGGCGTGAAGGTGATGAAGGGGCCTGTGCCACGTATTAACTGTCGACAAAGCAAGCCATCTACAGTGTTGGTCAGGGACCGACCGCAAACGACAGCGGACGACGGCGGCCGAGACCGAGCATTACACCAGAGCACCAGGCCACCAATGTGTCGCCCGCGTGCCGATGGAAGCGCAACCTGCGGCTGGCGAGCGCCATCTGAGCCTTAGCAGCAGGCCTGGCAGTGTGCTGCCGACTGCCACGTGGGCAGACGCCCCTATGCACGCTGTGTCGGCCTGCGCGAGAGGCCGCCCGCGCCTGTGACGGCCCTGTGTCAGGGGCCGCACGCGCTCTACACTTTGCGCTGGGGCCACAGACTGGCGGCTCGCCGGCATCGCCTGCCGCTGTCGGCGCCCGCCCTAAACACCAAAGCGCGCCCGATGCCGTCGACACCTTGCGCCTACGCCGTGCACCTACGTCGCAACTACATGCGACTAGGCATTGCCTGCATTGCAAGGGGGCGGGAGAACGCGTGCCCGGAGGAGGGACCTCCCCGGCCGCAGGCCACCCAACTGATCCGGCACGGCGGTTCTACGCCACCCACAGCCCCGGAGCGCGCCACACTGGAGCATGGCCTGGAGACCAACAGGCCCGCAGCAGCACCAAGGGCTGACAGCGCGGTCCTAGTGACGAGCGCCCCAGAAACAATAGCCCCAGAACGGTACTACCGGTCGTTCTCTCATCGGGCTGCAGGGAACAAAACGGCGACCGACGCCAGATGACTCTATGGAATTCGAGATCGCGGCGGCAGAAGATGGAGGAGGGACAAACGAACCACCCCGAGCAGACCGACAACCTTTGAACCCGAGGCACATGCCGCGCGGATGGCGAAAGGGCGCTGGCCGGCAACGCGGCCATCTGGGCCGCCGGCCATGACGCCTAACCACCGGCAGCCCCCTAACGGACATGAGGAGTTCTTACGACATGAAGAGAGGAGGAGACCGTTCGAGAAGTCAATGCGGTTAGAATTCGCAAGCAACTACCACATTCTAATGTACATGCACCAGCAGTATTCAGGATCATCCGCTATTCCAATATGTAGTATTCCAGATAGTCGGACGAAATATGTGTGTAATTTCTGTAGACGGGTTGTTGTTATAGTGTGTAGAGAGTAATTACATATATATATTATACGCTTACCGGCGCAGTGGCGCGAGTAATTCAATCATCGGTAATTCTAGTAAGTTGCTGATACAGTGGCGCGAGTAATTTCATCAATCTAATCTCTAGTAGTTCTGTAGCACGTGGCGCGAGTAAATTTCAATCAGTTCAAATTCTAGTAGTTCCCCGGTGTACAAAGCTGCGAATGGTGGCGGCGACGTAAGTATTCAATCAATCTCAATTCTATGGTAGTATGGTGTACAGATGGCAGCGTGTAAATTTTAATATCATTAACTTCCAGTAGTTCTGTACGCGTAGCTGGACGCACGAGCCACAGCGCAGTAAGCTATTTCAATTGTATTATTGTACCTATTCCTATTCACAATTTTATTTACGCGCTCCGCACGACGTCGACCGGCCCTCGCCCTGTGGACGACCTAGCGCAAGGAGGCTGGTATTGCGATGTCCACAGGTGGACATCGGTTGTAGTGGGGGGACAAATGTAAAAAACGACCCCAAAATATCATAAATGTCCTAAAATCATATAAGGCCCATCAGGCTCCATATCTGTATGCCTATGACGAGTGCGGAATGGCCACGACAGTAATTTAAATGAGGCAGCTAATCTAATTCTAATAAGCGCTGGCCGCTCGATAGCCAGGCGGCCAATGCGCAATAAGTCCCCCACCCGCGCGCTCATAATGCAGAGTCTGAAGGCTGCGCGCGACGTGCTGACAGGAGATTGGCATTACGGTGATGAGTGTTGATGAGTGTTGATGGATCGAGAAATGATGATGAGTGCCTTGAGTGAGATGTATGGATGTTGATTGAATGGCGCCGATCGGGGGACCGTACGTATAATGGTAATTTAAAATGGCGAACAAAGCGGGGCTACGTGTTGATTGCTCAGTCTGGCGACATTGTGACTAAGCCATATGGATATGCGATGATGATAGTGAGCAGACGAATGCGACGCAGCAAACTGAATTTACAAGAGCAGTAAATTAATATGACAAGAGGCGCTAGTGTCGGATGCAATTGTGTCGATGCGAAGCCGACATATAACAGTAATTAAATTGCAAGTTAAGCGGCTGCGTTGATGCCTCTGCCTGACATTCGTGGACAGGCAATGTGGAGTGCGTCGATGAAATACGATAATACGACAGCATTCATCGACACTTCCGATGTTATAGAGGCGATTGGAGTCCGAAAGGGCATCGAGGTCGGAAGAGCGACGACGAATTAATATGCCGGAAATGCAAAAGGGCATCAGTCGGAAGAGGGTGGACGACGATAATATGGTCCCGCGACCGTTATGGAACAGTGAATTGGAGATTACCACCAAGAAGGCGCTCGCAGCGCCGGATAATATGAAAGGCGTTCATAACGTCAACCACATTGATGTTAATAACGGGCAATATGTTGAAATTCAGCCAAAGGAGGCGCTGTCAGTGCGATGAATATGACGGCCGGTTTCCGATGACGCCGGCACTTTGGTACATCCAAAGGCGCCTCCGCGACGAGGCGCCGTGGCTTAGTAATATTGAATTATGACCAAATGGCTGATGCGATAACAGTGATTTGGAACATCAAAGGGCGCTGTGCTGCGATTGAGTTGTTGTGAGCGGTAATTGAATTGCGGGCAAAGGTGTGTATTTTGGGAACAGCGCATGCGCGGGCATCACTGCGTAGTTCGCCGTCGGGCCTCGTGCTACTATACAGGGCGGGAGCGCAGAAATCGGGGAAGCGAAATTCGCTCCTCACCAGGCAGCAGACGGCAACACCGCGACAGCAACCTGTAGTAAAGAACCCGAATCTCCATATAAACTCCGAATCACTGGTTACAACCGCCGGCTTTCTCTCACCTCATCTTATCGCGGCTTTGGACCTTTTACGCCGTGGATGAGGGGCCATTGAGCAAGAACACGCCTCCCCCGACGACTACTTCTGATAAGTACTGCATGAAAACACAGCGCTACATGTGTTCCTCAGGAAGCTTTTTGCTTGGTCACACACAGCGGGTTTCTCTCCCATCTGGCGCTCAAGTTGCAACGACGTCTTTTACTTCCAATAACGCTTCGTCGCACGTAGAATCAAGACCCATATAGGCTCTCCTACAAATCAGTTAAGAAAATGAGAATGCATGGTGTGACTGTATTGACGAATGTGTGTTACTGTTAACGCAGAGCGAAAACGAGGCCCTAGCCATGTTACCAAATCAGCTGTTAGTTCCTAACATATAAAACATGATCTAAACATCACGTGTCTATTCTAAAATTGTGAGGTGAAGCACATTTAAGTATATATAACATCATGAATATAAATATGCTGAACTAATCGCTTATCCATCTTCTCATCTACTCGGCTGTTGGCGCGCCCGGTCTGGTCTTCCCTGTGGACTTAAAATCTGACAGTTCATAACTTCATACATCAAGAGCGTCACATTTTTATTGTAGAATAAGCTCGTTCTAAACCCATCGTCTGCAGTGTCGCTGGTACACTGTAGATTCTCTGTACAGTAGTTACGATGTACATTCCGTTTGTGAAGAAGAAGCTGTAGTTGGTCAGTGTTTCGCATTACTGTATAACTTATCGCTGCTGCTACTGGCAATTGAGGGGCCACCTCGGCAAGAATTCCCATTTGACTGGCCCCCAGACCCCCCTAGTTTCCCTCCCCTTCCCTCCTCCTCCTGTTTCAATTTCATCCTGGGGAGAACCCTGCCTTTTATATTTGGTAAATCCAGTTGCTCTACTCCCATTTCGCCTACTCCCATTTCGTCTACTCTCAGAACAGGACAATATTCCCATTTCGCCTACTCATTTCGGTCTACTCTCCGAATGGGTATAGTGCCATTTCGTTCGTAGTTTGATATACAACAAATACCAGGAAAAATTAGTGTGGATGCTACTCCGTTTAGTCTATGTATGCAAATAAAAACCATATATTACACTTATAAAGGATTATTGAGTGGACAAACTGATGGTAGACAAAATGGGAATTTTGCCGTAGATGAAATGGGAGTATCGTTTCGTGGTTATCTACTCATTTTATTATTGAAACGTTCCAAGTGCCTGTGGTTCGATTAATTAATGTTTCTACAAAGCCCACTATTTCCTCTCATATCATTCAGGTCCGACCATATTCTTCGTCGGACCCACAGGCACTTAATTTGAGCGTCTCATTAAAAAATAATGCTCAATAAAGACAAAATGTATTGCAGGGCTCCCCAAAGAATCACGCGTTTGGCGTGAGACTCACGCAATTCAGCACAATCGCACGCTCTCACGCACATTTCTGATAGTCCCAAAAATCTCACGCAATTTGCAAGAATCCAGTTTTTCTTCGTTGCGTGAGTAGGGTCTAGCGAACTTTGCCGAAAAGCGGCGGAGGACACCGAGGGACGGGAATCTTGACATTTATTAGCTTGTGCGCCACCCAGCGACTGATTTTGCTAATCTGCGACGTCACGCGTTGCTAATAAATAGCCTTTCGCAGTGTTGGTCGGGGCGAAGCCGGCTGGAATCTCGGAAAATCTAGGTGATCAAATTTTCCTCCCTCCACCCCCCCCTTCGCGCTTCGGTCTTAGATTATCTGATTCAAATAAATCTCGCCTCATTTTAAAGGCTTACACCTTGAGAGCCGTGGTATTGACTACCAAAGAACTTGATGTTCTCTATGTAGTCTACTCTCTTGCGCCTATCAGTGCCGATAGCTTTCTGTAGGCCTAAATGCCGTTCAAATGCTCCTCTGCTACACACAGGTACACCGCATACACACTGCTGCACATTTACACTTATACATAGTACTATATACACACATATATATTAGAGGTGCACCGGACCTTGGATCCTCTGTGCGGGAGCTAGCCCGACCAGGCTGTGCGACAGATTGTCTATAATATTCTAACCCTAGCAATACCGTTTCTTGGAGCTATGCGGGTGCCTGCGCTATCCTACAGACCCCTATGACTGAGCGAGTGTGTTGTTGCAGAGGTAAGAGGAGCATTTGAACAGGATTTACAGGAATAATAGGCGAAAGAGAGTAGAGCAACATAACTGCCACTTTGGTAGTAAATACATTTCGTGCTTATTAGCATTGACCCTTGTGACTGGGCATCGACTTAGCCCGACCAGGCTGTGCGACGGATTGTCTATACATCGCCTGACACCTTCGCATACAAAAAACCTATCACCTCTGCAGATCTAGATGAATAACTCTGTATATCTCAAATAAACTATTCTATTACCGACCTTGACTTGCCTTGTTTGAAATATGAACGTTAACATCACAGTTGTCCTGTCTTCTAAACTAGAATGTATATCTTAATTCATGGTATAATCTGCTAATTCTCAAGGCATATCAATAACTTTTCCAAATCAGCTTTAACGCCATGTTTAGCAAGGCACGGAAACCCGAAACGGAATAGACTCGCTAGAAAATACTACAGAAATAGTACGAGTGGCTCTCAGGGCAATTACACACCAAAGCAAGTGAAAACGATGTTCAGAAATGTCTGAGCCATTTGTAAAAAACTTTTAGATGACATATGTTCTCAATGTTAGGGGTGGTGTTACATGACCGACCGCAATTCGTTTTAATTTCCTTTGTTCGATCCTTTGCGGATTTTAGTCACAGTCGGAAATGATAGCAAACATGGTGGCAAATTCATAAATTTGGTTGCATTCGTCTCAAAAAATTGCTGTAACCCCGTAAGTACCCAGCGCATCGTAGCGCACTGATGGTTACAAGAAGGTGGACGTTTACTGATTCATTTGGTATATCACATGTGTGGTGTTCTTTGGCGATACTTGGAATATAAGGCAACTACGTGTTTATAGCTGCAGCCTGTGTTCGAAACGGTATTCTAACCCTAGGCTAGTAATACCGTTTCTTGGAGCTAGGCGTCGACTGAACATTGACTAACGAGTATCGTCTCACATCTTGACCCAAGGATAGAGAACATGGGTCCCAATAAAACCAATGTGCCTAACCCTAACCCTAACCATAACCCTAACGGCTAACCTATTATATTGATATAATATTATATTTATATTTATGTAAATGACATTGGTTTTATTGGGACCAATGTTCCTATCCTTGAACCCATATCTTTTACTATAATAACACTTAATAGCGGAATACAAATCTAATGGTTCCCAATCAAACATATCGACTAGAAATACTTGCAATATTTACCTTCATATTTTGCCTTACAGTCCTTTGAGTATTTTACTCGATAAGATTTAAGATACTTTGACTTTTCAAAAATGAAGATGGCGATGGCGATTATTTTACCCGCCATCTATCGACCAGTTTTCAGAACTAAAAACGTGTTTTCTCAATAAAAATAAAATGTTTACATATATAATATTTTATTATATATGTATGTATCCGGTTATGAAAAATATATTTAACTGTGTAGCGGCGTTGCTTATATATTGTCAGCTGTTGTTTCCATAGAAATATATAGAAACACATATTACAAGAGCGACATAAGGCACATAAACGAGTTAAACCTCCGCCACATCGTAGCAGTCCCCAATCTTGTTTGTGTTAGTGTTGCTCTCACAACTTATTGGATCGGGACTTTATGGATCGGGACTTTTTGGAGACTTTATGGATCGGGTTACTGTCAGTAGGTAAATTGTCGAGCACGAATCTGAACACAAATATATTGAACACGAATCTGTTGCTTATAGGTTAGAGATATTTATTTTAAAATAAACAACGTGGAAAATTACAATTATTCACGCCTTTTTAACTCTTGCAATACGATTCTGCGTCACTCTAGCAGAATAAAAAACGCATACAATGTGTACGTTTACGAACGGAATATATTAATTTAGGAAAATATTAATTTTAATCTAGTGAAACACAAATACTAACCAAATACAAAACGAAACAAACGTTTTGTTAAATTTTATTCATGTCATTCATGTCATCAAGGGTAGATAATAGAGTCTCTATTATCTACTATTGATGTCATGTTATTCATGTCACAAGGGAAATGGATATGGACCATGCACTGATCTCTACTATATTAACGCAAAAAATATAATTGGAATAGGCCTACAGCCTAAAATATAATAATTTTTGCACGGCACCTCACTTTTAGTACACTACGACGTAATTTAGACAAAGACTTAATTATTATGTTATTGCTATACGTGTGTTTCTTAATGCGTGTACGTGTGCGTGTGTATGCGTGCGTGTTCGTGTGTGCTATGGACTTATAATGCGCGTCCTATGACAATGTAAATGTAAAGTACAGGGGCCCGATATAAAGGCCGGCGCACACCAGCCGATTTTTCACGCGATTCGATCGGCCCGATAAAAATCAGCCAATATCGGGTAGGTGTGCGCGTTCATTTGTAGACGATTTTACTTACGATTATTTTTATCGGGTGATCGTTCTAAATCAAACATGTTTGATTTTGAACCGATTATTTTGAAGCGATTTCTTGAACAGCCAATAGCTGAACGTGCCCGTGTCACATGACATTCAAAATGGCGCCTACCATCAACAAAATAACAAATTTTATCGTAGGTGTGTGGGTGTTTATCGGAAGGCGTTGCGCTGAGCCGATTTTACAAACGATGAAGAGATTTTTTAATCGGACCGATTTTTGGGTAGGTGTGCGCCGACCCACGCACACGCCCACGCCCACGCACACATACACACGCCCACGAACGCATACACACGCACACGCACACGCACGCATGCACACGCACGCATGCACACGCACATGCACGCATACACACGCACACGCACACGCACACGCTCATGCACACGCACACGCACATGCACGTAGGTACACGCATATGCACATGCACGCATGCACACGCACACACTCGAATGCATACACGCACGCACGCACGCATACACACGCACACGCACGCATGCACACGCACATTCACGCATACACACGCACACGCACACGCACACGCTCATGCACACGCACACGCACATGCACGTATGTACACGCATATGCACATGCACGCATGCACACGCACACAATCGAATGCTTACACGCACGCACGCACGCATGCACACGCACACACGCACACGCATTCACACGCACATGCACGCATGCACACGCACGCACATATATAGTATATGCTATGACTCTAGTCATGCATGTATCCCTTCGGCTTGTCATTGCAGTTATATCTGATCCAGAACACACAAACTGAAACTGAACACAAGCTCAAACGTACTAGACGTAGTTCATGTGCTCTTGATCTGAACACGGATTACTAACTAATTTGAATGTAATCTATGACAATGAGAAGCAATATTGAAACGTATACAGAATGCTCAATTAAGCCCAATCCTACATTAAATTAGAACAACAAAGATAATATGTAATAGTAGTAATAATAATAATAATAATAATTGTTATCGTAATTATTAACGTTATCTATGTATAAAATATATATAAAATCATCTACTGTAATTATATATATAGGGTTTATTTATATACGTATAAGTTAATGTGTTCAACGCAGTTATATTCTGACACGTGACCACTATTAAACCACTACCGGTTCATTAGCCTGTTAGGTTAGAGGATGTGACGCGTCATCGGCCGACCAATCGGAGTGCCCGCAGCTCGTGCACTAAAGCTGATGCGACGTTTTGTGGCTGCATTATTTAGGCTGGCTATCGTGTGTGTCAATGATATGCACATGGAGATGGGTGGATGGTTACTGGTAATATAAAACAAATTCTTTCAATGTATGGCCCCCATTCGACTGCGCGACTGTTTTTCAGGCCCAAATGTGGTGTCGATTAGTAAATTCGCGATAAAGTACATAGCTACCTATAGCTTTAATATTGCCACTCGGCCGAAAACGGCCGAAATACTATTTTTCAGCTACTGAAATTCAATTCTTAAGTATAGGATCCTATGGAAAATTTAATAGTGGTCTGTTCTCTTCTTGCACATATGAATCAGCGCACACATCTCCCGGTAGATGCCGCAGCTTACACCTACAGGTTACTATGACGACGCCATGCATCAACATGCCTCAGTCGGCGCCGGATGACCAAGGATCGCCGATGCCGTGGCGACGACCCGGTCGCCTTCCATGAAAGTCATGTGGTCTCCCGCTACCCTGTGCACTGTCACCACTCCGTCGCACACCTATAAACCAGCGGCAGACACTCAATGAAACGTTTGCTGAACTCAGACAGATAACTTAGAGAGGGGGACAGGAAGAGAAAGGGAGAGAGAGAAAGGGAGAGAGAGCGAGAGGGGGGGGGAAGAGGGAGAGACAGCAAAAGTGAGAAGTGATGGGTGAATCAAAAAAGAATTCAAAGAGATGTTGAACAGAGTAGCAGACGCGAGTTAAACTAGTTGACAGCACAACATTTGTAGGTGACTCACTTTGTGTAAACCATAATCTTCTCCACGTCCCTCGCTCCACTCGTGTCCATGCTCCGTCCGGATCAGTGTGATGTTGCCATGGTAATGGTCATCCACCTGGTAACGGTCAGCGATGATCAGCTTCTTGTAGTACGACCACGCAGCTTCCTCCAGGCCGCTCCACTCGTGGAAGAGACCGGTCTGTAGGAGCACCTCGGTAGCGTAAGCTACCCGCGATTCCTGCGAGTCTGCCGCCAGCAGTTCACCGTGCACCTACAGCGGGAGAGAGAATAAGGCACTAGCGATGGCAGGGGGCAGTCTAACCGCGGTGCCTGCAGCTGTGAAGCGGAGGCCCGGACCGTCTCTACGAGACGCGGACGCGCTATGCTAACCCACATACGATTCAATCAGCTTCCCACTCAATGCACTGAAGTAGAGAAAGTAGAACTACTGGATGCCAAGGATCTCATTGCACGTCGACAACTGGAAAGTTTAGTATATAATATAATATAATAACTGATTGCTTGTTTCTTGCCTATTACTTACTGCTACTTAATTGGTTAATACTTATTGCTTGATACTTATTGTCTACTGGTTCTTGAATAATACCATGAATAGGCCTACTATCATAAAAATTTATAATACTTGTTTAAAAAATATCCCCTTACGGTTTAAAATTTCCCCTTATGAGTAACTATATATATATACATATATATCAGAAGTAGATAATACTGCTATCTACTTCTTATATATATATATATATATATATATATATATATATATATATATA
>NW_014577394.1:38208-38506 GCF_000485595.1 Priapulus caudatus
TTTATTTTAAAATAAACAACGTGGAAAATTACAATTATTCACGCCTCTTGCAATACGATTCGTTTGTTCGATCTGCGTCACTCCAGCAAAATAAAAAACGCATACAATGTGTACGTTTACAAACGGAATATATTAATTTAGGAAAATATTAATTTTAATCTAGTGAAACACAAATACTAACCAAATACAAAACGAAACAAACGTTTTGTTAAATTTTATTCATGTCATTCATGTCATCAAGGGTAGATAATAGAGTCTCTATTATCTACTATTGATGTCATGTTATTCATGTCACAAG
>NW_014577394.1:39095-51014 GCF_000485595.1 Priapulus caudatus
TATATATAAATTATGTATAAACACCTTTATGAAGTCGACAGTCATGAAGAGCATCATGAAGCTGCACAGTACGCTCGACAAGAACTCCACTTCATAGGCGACACCATATCTGCGTGCACGTCCCCAGTACCTGCCCGCGATAGCGCCAGTGTCCAATGGCGAGCCGTCCAGCAGGACAAGATGGCCGATGGTGCGCTGCGCTTGCTGCAGCTGTAGTGCCATCTCAAAGGCGACGCAGGCGCCAAATGAGTAGCCACCTAGATGGACGGCTCCCATCGGATAGTGGTCAGTGATTTTCTGAAAGAAAGAGAGAGAGAGAGAGGAAGAGGAAGATTAGTGAATAATAGAGAGAGAGAAACATGGAGAAAGCGAGAGACAGGGGACAGAATTGGTCGCAGGTGGTCTGCTTCATGGACGACAGCTACTGTATTGTAACATGGTTAAATTCACTTGTACCTCAACGCATCTATCAGAGACTCAATACAGGCCATTTAAACAATCGGCAGACTTACTTGGATGTAAAAGGATGCCAGATTTTGCAGACTTGTGAGTGGTGCTTCTGCGGTGCACTGTAGTCCATACACCGGACATGACATTGCTACCGCCAAATCTTGCAGGGTCGCTGCAACGCCATCTAATGCATGTACAATGAAGTACGGTGTGCCTTCTTCAACCTGCATCAGGTAAAAATAGCACACGTATCAATTAACGAAGTCATCAATACATGTATTGAAAGCGTATATACTGAACTAGCTTGACCGATCTATGCAAGAGGGTGGATAAGTGAAACGTGATCGGCCGTTTTTATACCTCGTGAACTGTGAATTGCAATTCATTTTGTCTGTGAACTGTGGATGGACCACCTTGCGTGAAGCGTGATTTAGCTTTTATTTAATCTGTGAACTGTGAATAAGAGGTCTCTTTCCTCGTGAATCTATGCATGTCGTGAATCTATGCATGTCGTGAATCTATGCATGTCCTCGTGAATCTATGCATTTTCACATTTTCACTGTGAAATGTGAAAAGCAGTTTATTTTCACTGTAAACTGTGAACAGTACCGTCCCTTACCCCCCCCCCCCTAATGCAAGGGGGAGTGCATGGTTATCCCACTCAGATGAACATGTCAATTATTGCAACAAGACGTCTGGAGTGTGCACTGCTAATTAACGCTCACAATATTGTGAGTGTGTGCTGCCACCTACCCCACGATTTTGTGAGCGGGTGCTGCCCCCTACCTCAGGATATCGTGAGTGCCGCTACCTCCTACCTCCGGATTTTGAGAGCGTGTGCTGCCACCTACCTCGTGATTTTGAGAGCGTGTGCTGCCACCTACCTCAGGATTTTGAGAGCGTGTGCTGCCACTTACCCCACAATTTTACGAACATGTGTTGGCCCTACTGCAATTAAGATGTTGTGTACGTGTGTTGTCCCTCTACCTTGAGCTGTTGTGTACGTGTGCTGCCCCCTACCTTGAGCTGTTGTGTAACCATGTGCTGCCCCCTACATCAGGATGGTGTAACCATGTGCTGCCCCCTACCTCAAGATGGTGTAACCATGTGCTGCCCCCTACCTCAGGATGGTGTAACCATGTGCTGCCCAAAGTCGACAGTCATGAATAGCGTCATGAAGCTGCTCAGTACGCTCGACAAGAACTCCACTTCGTTGGCGACACCATATCTGCGTGCACGTCCCCGGTACCTGCCCGCGATAGCGCCAATGTCCAATGGCGAGCCGTCCAGCAGGACAAGATGGCCGACGGTGCGCTGCGCTTGCTGCAGCTGTAGTGCCATCTCAAAGGCGACGCAGGCACCGAATGAGTAGCCACCTAGATGGACGGCTCCCATCGGATAGTGGTCAGTGATTTTCTGAAAGAGAGAGAGAGAGAGAGAGAGAGAGAGAAGAACAGGAAGATTAGTGAACAACAGAGAGAGAGAAACATGAAGAATGCGAGAGACATGGGACAGAATTGGTTGAAGGTGGTTCGTAGACGACAGTTACTGTATTGTAACATGGTTAAATTCACTTGTACCACAACGCATTTATCAGAGACTCAATACAGGCCATTTAAACAATCGGCAGACAGCTTACTTGGATGTAAAAGGATGCCAGATTTTGCAGACTTGTGAGTGGTGCTTCTGCGGTGCACTGTAGTCCATACACCGGACATGACATTGCTACCGCCAAATCTTGCAGGGTCGCTGCAACGCCATCTAATGGATGTACAATGAAGTACGGTGTGCCTTCTTCAACCTGCATCAGGTAAAAATAGCACACGTATCAATAACGAAGTCATCAATACATGCATTGAAAGCGTATATACTGAACTATAGCTTGACCGATCTATGCAAGGGGGAGTGCATGGTTATCCCACTCAGATGAATATGTCAATTATTGCAACAAGACGACTGGAGTGTGCACTGCTAATTAACGCTCACAATATCGTGAGTGGGTGCTGCTCCCTACCCGACGATTTTGTGAGCGGGTGCTGCCCCCTACCCCAGGATATCGTGAGTGCCGCTACCTCCTACCTCAGGATTTTGAGAGCGTGTGCTGCCATGCACCTACCTCATGATTTTGAGAGCGTGTACTCCCACCTACCTCAGGATTTTGAGAGCGTGTGCTGCCACCTACCGCACAATTTTACGAACATGTGTTGGCCCTACTGCAATTAAGACGTTGTGTACGTGTGCTGTCCCTCTACCCTGAGCTGTTGTGTACGTGTTCTGCCCCCTACCTTGAGCTGTTGTGTAACCATGTGCTGCCCCCTACCTCAGGATTATGTAACCGTGTGCTGCCCTCTACCTCAGGATGGTGTAACCATGTGCTGCCCCCTACCTCAGGTTGGTGTAATCATGTGCTGCCCCCTACCTCAGGATGGTGTAACCATGTGCTGCCCTCTACCTCAGGATGGTGTAACCATGTGCTGCCCCCTACCTCAGGTTGGTGTAATCATGTGCTGCCCCCTACCTCAGGATGGTGTAACCATGTGCTGCCCCCACCTCAAGATGAAGTAACGATGTGCTGCCCCCTACCTCAGGATGGTGTAACAATGTGTTGCCCCCTACCTCCAGATGGTGTAACCATGTGCTGCCCCCTACCTCAGGGATGGTGTAACCATGTGCTGCCCTCTACTCAGATGATGTAACCATGTGCTGCCCCTACCTCAGGATGGTGTAACCTATCGTGCGCCCCTACCTCAGGATGGTGTAACCATGTGGCTGCCACCTACACTCCGGATAGGTGTAACCATGTGCTGCCCCCTACCTCAGGATAGTGTAACCATGTGCTGCCCCCTACCTCAGGATAGTGGTAACCATGTGCTGCCCCCTACCTCCAGCGATGATGTAACATGTGCTGGCCAAACCTAACACTTGTTTATAGTTTTACGAGACACTGTGCGTTGGAATCAGCTTATCGAGGTCCAGCGATCGTATGCAGCGCACGGCTCCCCGCGCGCTTCCTCAGCATGTCTCGATCCGTCTGCCTGTCGTGGCCTCGTGCCTTGTCGCCCTCGCCGCGAGAGTGCGTCTCGAGCAGCGCATCTCAGCAGCGGATGTTGTCATCGATAGTGAGAGGTCGAAGTCTCGCTCGAGCGTCTGCCTCACCTCGACACCCATTAGCGAGTCGAGACCAAGCTCTCCCAGCGTCAGCTCAGCATTCAGCGTCGCGACGTCCTTCACTCCTGGCGCCACGAAATAACGCACTTTATTATGACTCATTATAACATATTTTAATGTCAATGTTTACCGTGTTTGTGAACAAAACTAAAGTGTAAAGTTTACTCGATTCAAATGAAAGGGATACTGTGTAATGACGTTTCTTCAACACCACTGTAAATGAGTTGTTGTGTCAATTATATCAACCAAGAAGTTGTGTAATAAGTTTGTTGTGTACATTTTAATGGTTTTTAAACAATAATTACGTAATATAACAAAAAATGCTACGTGTAATAAGAAATATTAATTTAGTGATACTGAGCCGATAGCGTACCGAGGATGTTGGCGACAGCGTGGATAAGGTCGACCTGTGAGTCCTGCGTTGACGCGCCACCGCTGCCATGCTTCTCTGCAAGCACAAAGCTGGAGACGACGGGGAACGGCTGGTTGAGCAGCACATCCATCGTCTGCATGCAGGAAGTAATGCGCTGCGGCTGCGTGCCACCTATGACAGCGTCTTTGCCTCCCAGGCTGCGCGCCACCCCCACGTCACCGATCGCTCCCCATTGGATTGCGAGCGCTGCAGACAGAAAAATGTGTCATCACTCTATGCTGCCAGTGTAAACGACGACAACAACGACAAGTATGACGATGCATTAACGATGCGTTGAGTGAAAATTGTTCCATTTGAATACAGTCAATACACTATCTATATTCCATATCAAAAACGACAACAACGACCATAACAACGACAAGCATGACGATGACGACATAGTTAAAGACAACCACATCAAAACGACATCAATGACAATTAACAAAATAACAACAACGAAGATAATGATGACGACAACAAAAACGACAGCTGTAACAAGACCAGCAGCAACAACAACAACAACAAACAACAACAACGACGACAAGGATGACAACAATAATGGCAGAACATCGACGAAAAAAACAACAACAATGATGTCGACAACGCAAGTGAACATTGTTCCATTTGAATACACTATCTATATGCCATATATACAGCAACACGTACAGCATGGGCAGGATATATTGATCTGGAATACAGTGTTCTATCCACCTTTCCAAATAGGTACATTAATTCCTGGTGTATGGCAAGCAGTAAGTAACGTCCCCAAAACGTTAGTGCCTGTATAGAGAGACTCTCACCAGGGAAGCCGTCCCGCTGACGTCTCTCACAGATTCTCTCCATCGTTGAGTTTGCGTAACCGTAGTTCGTCTGCCCAGCGATGCCACGGCCGCAGCTCACAGACGAGAACACGACGAACCAGTCCAGCGAGGTGGCGCACGTGTCGCGGGTCACGAGGTCAAGGTTAAATGCGGTCGCCATCTTGGGTTTGTTTACCTCGCTGAAGGTCTCTGCTGTTTGGTTCTCGAACAGTCCATCCCTCAACACCTAAAGCGGGCGCATGTAGTCGAATATGAGTCCACTGTTCCAACATTCAGTGTCAACACATTGCAATCGTTTGGAAGTATATAAGAAGTGAGATCTGATGAACGAATATTATTAGTTTGGGGATACGTGTGTTCCTAGATCCTACCAATCAGACTGAATACCTCAACGCGGGAGCCCCCTTTTGATTACACTTCTTTAAATTATATAGTTGTACTCTACTCTTCTGTCCGCCTCCGATCCGAATCCGTCTCGTCTCTCTGCTCTCTCTCCTCCCGCTCTCACTCTCTTTCTTTCTCTCATCATCTCGTCTCTCATCTCTATATATATATTATCGCGATATATAGTATGTGGTTCTAAGACAAATACCATCGCGCAAGCGCACCGCACACCGGACAATCACCGCACCCCCTCAGACACATTACCTGTATCCGAATCTCTGGCATGGCGCTCATCAAATTTTTGCCAGGACAATACCCCCCCCATGGGCTATTCTCGACCCCTCCCGAACGTGATCTATATGTACCGGGTCTGCATCGTGTCCACACCCCAGCGGACTATCACCCCCACGGCTTATCCGTGTCAACAATCTAACCTGGGCCGCTGAGCCCATATTATCGTACTCCGACATCACCGTCGGACCCCTCGCACGCCAACGGTACGAATCCATCACCCGACATTTTACCCTCCCGGACATTACCATCGTGCCGGGACAACCTTAGCCGCATGACTTTTCCCGAGCACAATCCCTTAGAGGGAGATACCTTATAGAGGTACATGAGACGGAGAGAGGTTAGCGATAACAAGGAGACGAAATAGTTAGCTGAGGATAAACCAGGCGGCGTGTAGAGGTAGTGTGGCGCGAGAGCGAAAGCGAGCATGAGTCTATAGAGTAAGTGAGTACGCCACGCCTGGTGTGTACATGAGATTTTGAAAGAAGCACAAGTGAGTAGACCCGCTAGCTCGAAGGGGCACAAACAATGTGAGTTGGTGATATGTGCTCGAGGAGACCGAACAGAGGGTAGGACCGGCTCCACTGAACTATCTTGCACGCACTGCTTGCTGCCATCCTGCCTTTGTTGATCCGTGTCAATTTCAGTTTTTTTGTCATCTCGCTCTAGTCCTTTTGCTCTATGCTTGGCGGATCTAAAATATCTATATTATTTGTTCTTTAGATTGACTTTTATCTGCTATTCTTTCATCATATCTTAATTCTTATCTTATATATTCTTATCGTCTTCTTATTATTCTACCTGCCACAATTTCTGTATCTCTTTTAACCTGGTTGATTGACACAGATTCTGTCTAGTCTATCGCCGTTAGTAAGTCATGGCTGTATCGTCAGGGCCTGTTAGTTTGTCTTGCCACGGCTAGCATCGGGATCTGCCGTGCCTACTTATTTTATCAGTATTTTTTCTTATTATTAATTGTTGCTTGATTCAATGTGAGATTAATTCTAGTAATACGCTTCTTTATTTATTTATAGAGTTGACAAGCCCCTTTCGGGTTTGCTCATCCCACCGTCACTTATTTGGTAGTATGTGCCACTTTAGCCGTAAGTCCAAATGTGTGGGGGGCCTTTGGAACTTGAGAGCTCGACTCTATAATGTGTCTTCTGAACTAATGTTGTTGAATTTGGTAATGTTCACCATTCTATATTCTTTCTTATTGTTCCGAAAATGGGGGTGCTCCGGATATCTAGATTTCGTTGTAAATTTTTCAGCATCCGCTTCATATAAATCTGGACCACGGTCTTTAAAAGAGGGTCCTCCGAATCAGTGGGAACAGTGATTTGCTTTTAAAAATCTATGCTTGCTAGCATCTGCGAATCCAATAATTGTGCTGTATTTATCATTCTATGTTTTGTAGTGAAGAGAAGGTACCATCCTATCTCTGAACGTCCGGAGTAACGAGGTATTGATAAATCGCACCGGTGCTTACTTCACTATGCTTGCTGTAGTTGTTAGTTTCCTGGCCACACCCAGCGACAATACTTGCTACTATCGACTATCACACACAGCGAGAGCATCAACTGCACGACACTTGGATTCAGCGCTCGAAGGCACACCGCACCTCTACGGTCAAACGCACTGCCATCGCACATACGCATGCGACTGCATGATTCACACAATACACAACAACACCTACACACGCTTCATGCATGCCTTTCACGGCTTTGTCCGCTCGGCTTCAAATCGTATTCTCTGAGATAGTATCGATACTAGCTGGAATGGAAACTATTACAAACTATACATTATTTTTCCTGATGAATTGATGTAAATTGCTAAGTGATATGTATATTCTAACTTATTTGCTAAAAAGACATGTTTTTATTAGTTATCCAATCAGCATTCTTCTTACCACTCCATATGACATTATTTTTTTTTAGCATACTTTAGTCAACTATCACTTGTTCAGCTTTAGTACATTTCTCATTTGTATAATTTACTAATATTGACCTTTTAAAATGATCAGATAATTGGTTTTCCTTCTCAACTGAGTAGCCCTGAAAACTGTCGGGAGTATAATGCCTGTATTTGCGACAGGATATCTATAATTTTTCTAGATGAATTTTCTGAATAGGAAATATTTACCTGTCCTCGAACTCTACTCCTATACTGCTCACACTTCGTGACCTTTCGCGATTCGTTGCCGTTAGCCGCATGCGTGCCTGCCGGCAGCCAGGAATTCGACAATACTACTCATAATATCATTGCTACAACTTATCTATGATATTAATCTATTTGTGGTCCATTCCGTATCTCTTTCTGCAGAAGTTCAGCATTTGGGAGGCCTATACAGTTCATAGACCTCTATTTGCAACTATTGGTTAGTTTTGGTCTCTTTATCTCAATATACTCTGTGTTGGTACCGAGTGTAATTACTGTTGTTGGTTGCCTCGATTTCCAATTTAGTTGCGTTATTGTGTTTTATTGTTTTTTTGTTTTGGGAATCGTATTCAGTATCCACCTTATCATATCGGGCATTCTGGGATTATTTATCTTGCATCATGATATAACTTATTGAAATATGTCGTGATAGATGCGTACGGATTGCAACAAATTGATTTTTCTACTGAATTCACTTTACTTTCTAAGACCCTAAGAGTGACACCTAGACATATATGGTTGCCTCACGATCATCATACGTCCATCATTGTGTTTTACTCACTATGCAGTCCCTTCCGAGCTCAGCTGCTGTGTATATATGTCGATACTATGATCTATGACGTGAGCGGCCCTGTATGGCTAGTGTTCTTATCTCCTTATGTTATGATTATTTTGAAAGCCAGAGTGAGCTACGTGGAGCTTCGGTTCATGGCGGTTTGTTAATCTCGTGTTCTGCTCAGTCTCACGTTTCTAAATAACATACAATCTACATGAAAGCTAAATTTCTATTGGTTGGGTTTACACAATCATGACATATATGTTAGTGTTATTTGCTACATATGTTCTATTATATTTACTGTATTATGTTACTTGTTTGTTAGGTGGCTATACTCCTACATTATCCGCAGTCTTGCGCCAGCTGCCCTATGTGAGTACTCCTTATGCAACGCACTTACTGTCTTCGACGCCCGGATCGGCTGGTGAGGACGACATTCGTGAGGCGCCTTCTATCTGAGGTAACCGAGCTTAGGACACCAACGAGGCTCCTTACGTGCCGACAGCGACTCATGGACACACTCCATCGGTCTAACGCCCCCCTGTGATGATGTAGTCAGACTTCTGCGGGCTGACCAGCTGGTGTGCGGCCACAAGCGCATTTTCCATGGTAGTCTTCGTTCAAAGTGCCAGTCTAGGACCGTCCACGCTCGCTGCCATCCTTAACCTGCACCTACCGGCGAGCCAGTAGACTGGCACGAATCTGACTGTCCTATGTCTCCATCTTGTACGCACCAGCGCCAGATTCTCATCCGGCTCATACCGCGCGAATTCGTTTGCACGATAAAATAAGGCGGCCCTTGTATTCTCCTTGCGAATGCTCCGATCTGCATCAGGTTTTCTCCTTCATCCCGTACCATTCGCACGCACGCAACGCTTGTATGTCTAGCACTAACGCACGTAGCTACGCTACGGCTGACACAAAGTAATCACAATACACTGTCGCACTCGCACTCCACGCACGCGAACAGAGGCGTTGGCTTTCTTGCCACTAGTCAGCATACATTACACGCCACCGCACGTCGAACCGACCGCAACGCACACAAAGCATACATACTGCGCACCACTCAACCACGCAACGCTTGTATGTCTACACTTCGTCTGAGAGCACGCAGCACAGAAGACCGGACATGGCTTGTAATGGCTAGCCACTCGACGCACACACAACGCTTTGTATGGTAGCACTACCACGCATACGACGTTGTATGTCTAGCACTCCACGCGCAACACACGCGTTGCTATGTCCTAGCATCTCAACAGCACCCCGATGCTTGTATGTCTAGCCACTCACGCCGGCACGCTATGCTTGTATTCTAGCACTTCACGCACGCACGCAACGCAAGACGCATGCCTTGTATGTTCTAGCACCACGCACGCACCAATGCTGCTAATGTCTAGCCTCACGGGGAGCACGCACTACACGCTGGTCAATGTTCTAGCACTCACGCACCGCCCACTCCATGCCCTCACTGCTCTAGCACCCTCACGTCAGAGTCCCGGCACCCACGCTTTGTACTGTCTAACACTATGCACGCACGCACACACGCTTGGTTAAGTCTAGGCACTCACGCGCGCACGCGCGCACGCGATCTTGTAGTCTAGCACTCACGAACACACAGCACGTTTGGCATGGTCTGAGCCACAACGCACGCCACAACACGCGTATATGACTAGCACGCAACGCGAACGCACCCTGAAGTACCGCTTGGACTTTTGTATGCTAGACAACTTACGGGCACGCACAGCACGTTTGTATGTCTAGCAACTCACCGGGTCCGGCCCGACACCTTGTAATGTTAAAGCACCTCCACGCACGCACCCCACCTTGTATGTCTCCACCACGCACGCACACAGCGTTTGTATATCTAGCCATCACGGAGCACGCCCACGACGCTTGGTATGTCTAGCACTCCACGCACGCACACAACGTTGGTATGTCCTAGCACCTCACGGCATGCAGCACACGTTTTGTATGTCTAGCACGCACGCACGCCAGGCATGCGTCCTACTCTTACTGTACCAGCACTTGCCGATGTGCCTTGCCCTTGTGGCCTGAAAGCGGAAATGCCTCCCTCCACGTTGTCGCGCCCCGAACCACAATTCGCGGGCCGTTGCCGTCAGGGGCGGCACTGCTCCGCTCGCGATGCCCTCGGCCACCAGGTGGCGCACAGCGCATCCAGTCGTCATTGTCGGTCGAAGAGGCGTCTAGGAGGATGCCGTGAAAGGCGACGTTACGTAGAAAGACTGCCAATGCCTAGCGGCGTGTTGCTCGACATGTCCGTACTTGCCGATCTCAAGGAAGCGGCCATGTTGCGCGAGGAAACGCACGCTCGCCTGTAGCTTGTCATCTGCCAGCGGGAGTTGAAGCACGACGTTACACGCTGCAAGAGACACGGAGGCGCGGGCATTTCTGTCCTGATTTAAATTTGTTTTAGTTATTGAGTTTATTTAGGTATTGATTATAAAAGTCTATTCATAGTTATACTTAATTTGTTACAATTTATTCGTCTTGTGCATGCAATACATCCAAGAACAACCTGTTTATCGCCCATGGTCACCTCGCAATTACCTAAATAAAAATTAGCGCAGACGCATAGCCCCTAGATAACTTACACCAACCAGAACGCCGGGTGGTGTGGTCATGATCTTATCTCCATTTGCTTTGCTTATATCACAGTGCCATGCTACTTAAATATAATAAAGCTTTCCCGCTCCCTTCGCCGTAGCAGATGGATAATGTTAAGTATAAATACACAAAGCATATAACAAGTCAACGTTACCAAATAATTACAGTTGTAAGTGTTTTCACAACCATGAGTGATGCCAGATACGCGACAAACGATTGCGCTATTGCTGCCAATAACCATAGCACAGCACATGATATATACCCGATTAGTCCCATGATCAATCGTTATTATTTTTAATAATACCAGATTACCCCCGGGATACTTTTTACCCGCTAAGGAATAGAGTGGGCGGCCGCTTTAATTTACGTAAAGCTGAAGCCGAGATAGGCACACTCTTGTTTTATGTATGTTTTCGTGTGTTGTTTCGACACGAGTTGAAATATAATTAATTATTAGATGCAATAGCTATCGATTTCCTCACAAGATATAAGTCTTATTCTCGCAATTTGTAAGTGGTTTAGTACAACATACATGAACAGTTTTTTCAATCGTGTCTGTTTTAATGACCAATAATTGACACAGTAAGTCGAGGAACCATTGTGAAATGCTTGTATTTCGCAGGGCCCGCGTGTACCCGATAGTCAGAAATCAACCGGCCGCCGCCCATGACTAGTTTCTTTGTGTTGAAATCAGTCGTAAAAGTCGCGTCGTTTGTTGTGCGATTTTGTGAACTCTGATACGCTTAGGTCAGTAATCGAACGTGTAGAAACCAGTCTGAGACCACTGTATCCTGCAGGTAATCTATCGAAATCTACCGCATATGCCGCTGCAGTTTGGTGCTCGTACACATCGTCGGTGTATTCAGACTTTAGTTCATACAGTTAACGTTAGGAGCCGCCATCGTACAGTACAGCGTAAAATGCAAGCTTAGCCAGCCATGACGGCCAAGAACGCCAGGGCTTCTGCACAAGCGTAAAAGGTAAACTACCGGACTAGTGAGGTGAAAGGGAAAGTCACTCCATCTCGACCAGAACCTGAGATATTTTCACACGAT
>NW_014577394.1:51039-71721 GCF_000485595.1 Priapulus caudatus
CGATTCTAACCGCAGGTTGCCCTTGCAGCGTGAGCGGTAGGCCCGGACGGTCCTCTATCGAGACGAGGACGCGCTATGCTAACCCACATACGATTCATATGCAGCATTCCACTCAATGCACTGTAAGTAGAGAAAGTAGAAGCTACTGATGCCAAGGATCTCATTGCTTTGTCGAGCATACTGGAAAGTTTAGTATATAATGTAATATAATAACTGATTGCTTGTTGTCACGCGCTATACTTACTGACTACTTAATTGGTTATACTTATTGGCTTGATACTTTATTGTCTAGCTGGTTCTATGGAATAATACCATGAACTGAGGCCTACTATCATAAAAATTTTATAATACTTGTTTAAAAAATATGCGCGCCTTACGGTTAAAATTTCCCCTTATGAGTGAGACTATATATATAACATATATATCAGAAGAGATTAATACTGGCTTATCTAACTTCTATATATTATATATCATATATATATATATGATATAATATACTATTAAATTATGTATAACACCTTTATGAAGTCGTACAGTCCTGAGAGGATCATGAAGCTGGCACAAGTACGTCGAACAAGAAAGTGCTTCACTTCATAGGCAGGACAGCCACTATCTGGCGTGGCACGTCCCGGTACCTGCCCGGATAAGCGGCCAGTTGTCAATGGCGAGCCGTCCAAGGCAGGACAAGATGGCCGATGGTTGCGCTGGGGCATTGCTGCAGCTGTATGTGGCAGTCTCAAAGGCGACGCAGGCGCCAAAATGAGTAGCCACTGCTAGATGGACGCTCTTCCCATCGATAGTGGTCGCCAAGTGATTTTCTGAAAGAAGAGAGAGAAGAGAGAAGGAAGAGGAGATTAGTGAATATAGAGAGGAGACAACACTGGAGCAAAGCGAGAAGCGGGGATCAGAATTGGTCGCAGGTGGTCTGCTTCATGGACGAGCAGCATACTGTATTGTAACATGGTTTAATTCACTTGTATCCTCACGGCATCTATCAGAGACTCAATACAGGCCATTTAAACCAATCGCAGACTTATTGGTATGTAAAAGGATGACCAGATTTTGCAGACTTGTGAGTGGTGCTTCTGCCGGTGCACTGTAGTCCATACACCGGACCTGAATTGCTACGCCAAATCTTGCAGGCTCGGCTGCAACGGCCATCTAATGGCATGTACAATGAAGTAAGCGTGTGCCCTTCTTCAGCACTGCTTCAGGTAAAAATAGCACACGTAATCAATTAAGCGAAGTCATCAATACAATGTATTGAAAGCGTTAATACTGAGACTAGCTGAACAGATCTCATTGCAAGAGGGTGGTATAAGTTGAAACGTGATCGGCCGTTTTTATACTTCGTGAACTGTGAATTTGCAATTCTTTTGTCTGTGAACTGTGGATGGTACCACCTTGCGTGAAGCGTGATTTAGCTTTTATTTAATCTGTGAACTGTGAATAAGAGGTCTCTTTCCTCGTGAATCTATGCATGTCGTGATATCTATGCATGTCCTCGTGAATTCATGCATTTTCACATTTTCACTGTGAAATGTGAAAAGCAGTTTCTGATTTTCACTGTAAACTGTGACAGTACCGTCCCTTACCCCCCCCCCCCTAATGCAAGGGGAGTGCATGGTTATCCCATTCAGATGAACATGTCAATTATTGCAAACAAGACGTCTGAGGTGTGCACTGGCTAATTAAGCTGCACAATATTGTGAGTGTGTGCTGCACCTACCCCACGATTTTGTGAGCGGGTGCCTGCCCCCTACCTCAGGATATCGTGAGTGCCGCTACTCCTACCTGCCGGATTTTGGAGAGCGTGTGCTGCCACCTACCTCGTGATTTTGAGAGCGTGTGCTGGCACCTACCTCAGGATTTTGAGAGCGTGTGCTGCCACTTACCCACAATTTTACGAACATGTGTTGGCCTACTGCAATTAAGATGTGTGTACGTGTGTTGTCCCTCTACCTTGAGCTGTTGTGTACGTGTGCTGCCCCTACCTTGAGCTTGTTGTGTAACCATGTGCTGGCCCCTACATCAGGATGTGTAACCATGTGCTGCCCCTACCTCAAGATGGTGTAACCATGTGCTGGCCCCTACCTCAGGATGGTGTAACATGTGCTGGCCCCTACCTCAGGATTATGTACCATGTGCTGCACCTACCTCGTTTTAGTTTTACGAAGACACTGCGTTGGAGTCAGCTTATCGAGGTCCAGTGGTATCGTATCAGCGCCTCGACCTCGCACGCTCCTCGCGTGTCTCGATCTCCTCTGCCTGTCTCGCTTGTCCTTGTGGCCTCGCCGCGAGAGATGCGCTCGAGGAGCGCCAATCGTCAGCAGGCGGATGTTCTCCATCGAAAGTGAGAGGTCGAAGTCTCGCTCGAGCGTCTGCCTCACTCGACACCCATTAGGCGAGTCGAGACCAAGCTTCTCCCAGCGTCAGCTCAGGCATTCAGCGTTGGCGACGTCCTTCACTCTGTCGGCCACGAAATTACGCACTTTATTATGACTCATTATAACATATTTAATGTCAATGTTTACGCGTTTTTGTGACAAAACTAAAGGGTAAAGTTTACTCGATTCAAAATGAAAGGGATACTGTGTAATGACGTTTCTTCAACACCACTGTAGTATCAGAGAGTAAATAAGTTGTTGTTGTCATTTATATCAACCAAGAAGTTGTGTATAAGTTTGTTGTGTACATTTTAATAGTTTTTAAACAATAATTACGTAATATAACAAAAAATGTCTACGTGTAATGAGAAATATTAATTTAGTGATACGAGCGATAGCGTACCGAGGATTTGGCGACAGCGTGGATAAGGTCGACCTGTGAGTCCTGGCGTTGACGCGCCACCGCTGCGATGCTTCTCTGCAAGCACAAAGCTGGAGACGAGGGGAACGGCTGGTTGAGCAGCACATCCATCGTCTGCATGCAGGAAGCAATGCGCTGCGGCAGCGTGCCACCTATGACGGCGTCGTTGCCTCCCAGGCTGCGCGCCATCCCCACGTCACCGATCGCTCCCCATTGGATCGCGAGCGCTGCAGACAGAAAAATGTGTCATCACTCCATGCTGCCAGTGTAAACGACGACAACAACGACGACGTGGGTAAAGACAACCACATCAATACGACAACAACAACGATGACAACAATGACAAGCATTACGACGACGACATGGGTAAAGACCACATTAAAACGACAAGAACGACCATAACAACGACAAGCATAACGATGACGACATGGGTAAAGACAACCACATCAAAACGACATCAATGACGATTAACAAAATAACAACAACGAAGATGATGATGACGACAACAAAAACGACAGCTGCAACAACACCAGCAACATTGCAACAACAACAACAACAAACAACAACGACGACAACAAGGATGACAACAATAATGACAGAACATCGACGACAAAAACAACAACAATGATGTCGACAACACAAGTGAACATTGTTCCATTTGAATACCGGGTACACTATCCATATGCCATATATACAGCAACACGTACAGCATGGGCCGGATATATAGATCTGGAATACAGTGTTCTATCCATGCACCTTTCTAAATAGGTACATTAATTCCTGGTATATGGCAAGCACTAAGTAACGTCCCCAAAACGTTAGTGCCTGTATAGAGAGACTCTCACCAGGGAAGCCGTCCCGCTGACGTCTCTCACAGATTCTCTCCATCGTTGAGTTTGCGTAACCGTAGTTCGTCTGCCCAGCGTTGCCACGGCCGCAGCTCGCAGATGAGAACACGACGAACCAGTCCAGCGAGGTGGCGCACGTGTCGCGGGTCACGAGGTCAAGGTTAACTGCGGCCGCCATCTTGGGTTTGTTTACCTCGCTGAAGGTCTCTGCTGTTTGGTTCTCAAACAGTCCATCCCTCAACACCTAAAGCGGACGCGTGTAGTCGAATATGAGTCCACTGTTCCAACATTCAGTGTCAACACATTGCAATCGTTTGGAAGTATATAAGAAGTGAGATCCGATGAACGAATATTATTACTTTGGGGATACGTGCGTTCCTAAATCAGCTGAAAACCTCAGCCAGCCCTTTTGATTACACTTTAATATTATAGGTACTGACTTTTCCGACACCGACCATGTACTATATGTAAGAATTAACAGACATTACGAAACTCCTTAATCTTGATCAAGCACTGATCTATATAACCCGTATATATTTTAGAACACCTTCCTCTCACACGAACAAAGGTGTGTATTCTCACCGCTGCCAAATGAAAGATGCCGCCCAGTGGCGCCACCTGCTGGGTCGTGTCAATCAGTTGTCTCGCCTGTGCCTCCAGGCTGGCATCCATCTTGCTGACCTCTACCTTTACACCCAGATTGCGCCACTCCGCCAATCTGTACTGCTGGTAACCTGTGGTGAGAACAGCTTTCGTGCAGTAGCAGAGATGGTGTCATGTCTTACGCAATATATGCTTGTTAATTGTACCGTAATCTGTTTTGGTTGCTCGATTCATTAGTTGCGTATTGTTGTTTTATTGGTTGTTTTGGGAATCTATTCAGCCAGCTTACGTACGGGGCACTGGGATAACTGATAAAACATGAAAGTAGTATAGGTACTTTGCAAAAATGTTTTTCTGTTCACTTAACTAAGCCTAAGAGTTACACCAGACTAGGGCCACGATCATACGTCAAACACTTAATTGTGTTACGTCCACATGCAGTCTTCGCCAGCTGCGTGTTATATATGTTAGCGTTATTTGCTACATATGTTCTATTATATTTACTGTATTATGTTAGTTGTATTGTTAGTGTAGTATATTTAGGATATATATGACACGCCAGATAGCGCGCACATCACCACGCGAGACATCGGATGTATGGCGTTCATAGTGATTGAATAAACAGCTTTGTTACGGCTACCATATGTCTTGTAATCGTGCTATGTAAGCAGTCCACACCATACATAGCAGCACACACCATACTACATGGTGTCAGAAGTAAACCAAACGTCTACGTCGACATAATTCAAGATGAATTCGCAAGTTCCACATCCCGTGATGGACTGGAACAGTCCGAACGTGAGAGAAGCGTGGAAACGTTTCGAACAGCATACCAAGTTATTGTGTACAGGGCCCCTGTCGACGGAGCCTGAGGATGTCAAGGTATCATATCTACTCATCTGGATCGGTGAGAAGGGACGAGACATACACTCGACGTTTACCTTCCAAGAAGACGAGGAGAGGAAGTTGGCACCGATATATGCCAAATTCACCGAGTACCTAACTCCGAAGTCGAACACTGTGATGTCACGCTATTTGTTCCACCGTCGAGTACAGCAGCCAGCAGAGCCAGTCGACCAGTTTGTCACGGATTTGCGAAAGCTCATGATGGACTGTGCGTACCCTCAATCAATACAGAATGACCTGATCCGTGACCGCTTAGTGTTTGGAGTGTCATCAGATAAAGTGCGTGAAAGACTTATCAACACTGGAAATAGTCTAACGCTAGACAAAGCCGTCGACATTGCCCGAACCCAGGAAGCTACATCACAGCAACTGAGTACCATGGCAGCGAGTGTTGCAGCTGTCCATAAGGTAAACAAACCCAAGGGTAGGAGTTATGCACCAAGTTACCGTAAACAGTCTACACCAGTGTCTTCAACCCAGCTAGGTAAGCCATGTCACAATGATGTGTCGGATGCGGGTGGGCAGATGGAACGTGCGTGTGTACATGCTCGTCAATATCTGCTGCATCATGTTGTCAACGAATTGCACCCAGTTACCCGTCCATGCGACCTTCGCATCTGAAACTGAAGAAAAACAAGTCCACCGTGCAGCAAGTACGAGACATAAACATGTGGGGTTCAATTACTTAGCTTCATCATGGTTGTTTCATACTTATAGTTGTACTTTATAAGAAGTTACTATACTTAATTATACGTGCGTCTGAAGCCATCATATTTCGTTCCCGGACGCCCACCCTCCTAGATTGTAACGGCCCGCCCCATAGCTGCGTGAACCCATAAAGCAAAGCACGTCGGCACGTACGATCGAGAGACGCCGCGACGATTGCCTGGAACTCGCCGCTGTAGTCGTAGCCGCGCATGCGCATCTCCTTGTACACGTCATCGGCACATAGCGGCAGCGGCTCGCCGTGACCTTTCAACTTCAGCGGCTCGGGTATGTCGAGACTCGCGTGCGCCGTGATGCGCCCCCTGGCGACGAGCGTCTTGCCTTCCGTCACCTGAAAGTCGCCCGTCGCCTGCATGATGTTGACAGCTATCGTCACCTTGCCTGGTGGGAGAGAGAGAGAGAGAGAGAGGTGGGTTAGATGGAAGACGGTGATGTCCTTCACCTTGTGAAGAGGGTATTTCGCACCATTACCATGCGATTATTGGAAGGGCAATGTAGCTTTATGTCAATTACCTTGATTTTAATAGATATTCAACGCATTACAATACAGCATCTTGCTAGCAGATTTAATCTCTATAACTGCCGAAGATACAGGTCAATTGAACTACTCTGTCCAATTGCTAATGCAATGGTTACTGCATCATAATAAGCAACTGTCTCCTCTTTGAAACTGAAAGTTGTTAGTTGTACAGAAAAAGGGACTTGGGCGACGTCCATGCGTTTTAAGGGCATGAAACGTTGTACCGACACTTAGGTCATGCACATAGGCACATCCAACCTAAATTTACCTACTACAACCTAAATTTTAACAAAGCTCAGATATAATATCAGGAAACCTGTTGTGATTCCTGTTCTAGATAGCCACTGTGGAGGGCCACCACAGGATCATCACAGGCATGCCACTAAGTGCAGACGTGTTCCTACGTTTCCTACGGTGTGTAGTAAATGGTAGAGATAGTACAGATGGACAGAGAGCTTGTTTGTTTAGTTTATGCGCAAGATCACACTGTTACTGTATCACTGTAAACCCAGAAGCATTTCTGCCCTTCTCTACAAGAAACTACAATTGTTATTCCACCCATCAAAACATGTTACTAAAAGGCACAACCTCTATATAAACACCAGGGCCGTAGGCTGAGCAAATTCCTAGAGGGGGGCAGTGGCGGCTCCAGGATTTCAAGGAGGGGGTGATAAACAGGCAGAGGTTCTAGGGGTCCTCCCACAGAAAATTTAGAAAATATAGATCGCAGGAAATGGTATTTGAGGCCTTCATTCTGACTACGACAATTCTCTTTTAGTAAAACATTTTTTGTTGCTCCAAAATCTAGCGGGGGCAGCTTCCCCTTGCCCCCCCCCCTGCAGGCTATATATGGCTATATGAACACAAATAAGGAAAAGTGCAGTACTGAATGACAAAAGTGACTGCTACCCACACATACACATGGATACACAGGCACACATGAATGCACGCCCACACCTACCCACACGCACACACACACACACACACACACACACACACACACACACACACACACACAATAGGAGGATGCCGTGAAAGGCGACGTTACGTAGAAAGACTGCCATGCCTAGCGGCGTGTTGCTCGACAGGTCGTACTTGCCGATCTCAAGGAAGCGGCCATGTTGCGCGAGGAGACGCACGCTCGCCTGTAGCTTGTCATCTGCCAGCGAGTTGAGCACGACGTTCACACCTGCAAGAGACACGGAGGGCGTCGGTGATTTGATCTGTTTAAATTTGTTTTAGTTATTGAGTTTATTTAGTTATTGATTATAAATTATTCATAGTTTATATATTATTTGTTACATTTATTCGTTTGTTTATCAATGCATATGTTGTACTGCGAAAGTGATGACTTCGGGTTGAGAGTCGGTAGAAAGTAGCAGCGTAGTCGTGTGATAACTAGTAGAAAGATGATCCGTCGTAGCAGGTTGTTATTGAAGTATGACTTTATTAGTAACTACGATCACATACAACATATATACATACATACGGCAACCAAACTAGGTCCCGTCATTTCTGTTTCCGTCGCTACATCTTGGGTAGGTAACCCCTCTTGGGTAGGTCCGTCGTAACTCGGTGCCTGACTTCCGTCTCCCCGAGCGTCTATTTATACGCTTCTTAAAAGCGTCCGGACGCCCCACAATGCAAACCAGTTTCTCCCCGCAGCTTCTACTATTAGTGACATATTAACGCGAACGTTTGCGTTTGCTGCCAATACACCGATAGCACAGATATATACCGATACTACTCTAGTATCTATAACATAACATATCTATAGCTATCTATAGTGTATATAATTATGTTCATTATGACATGTAACGTATAAACGCGACCATGTCAATAAGTTTTACTAACGACGGGATTTTTTCAAATATGGCAGCATAACGTGGAGTTAAGCCCTACAGGTAGACATATGTCTTGGATAGATGAAGAATTCCCCCAGCAACCCTAATCCATCCCTACTCGCCCACATCATCTACATAACAATAGGTGTGAGAGAGAGAGAGAGAGAGTGTGAGTGACTGCTGTTACCCTTTCCCTTAGTGGCGATCAGGATCTCTTGCTCGAAGCTAGCGTCGCGTGAGTTGCTGAAGTGTTTGTCCTGCAGCTGTGGGAACTTGTGCTTCAGATAGTTTCTCTTCTCGTGCGAGCCGACGGTTGTAAACACCTCGCATCCACGGTGCAGCGCCACCGAAATGGCCGCCTGCCCCACACCCCCACTGCCAGAGTGTATCAGCACCCTGTGGTAGCAGGGTAGAATTAGCACAGCACCCATCTTAAACATCTCCAGTGAGCTACCATCTTATAAATCCCTGCTGATTAGCAATCTGTGAAAAACTCGTTGATAATCAGTCATCTATATGTAACTTTAGTGATCAGTCACCTTTAAACAACTTGGTTATCACCCATCTTTATATTTCTAGGTAATTGACCAGCTATTAGAGTTGAGAAATGAATTTCCTGCACTTCCACACCTATTATCCCATCAGGATGCATACCGTTCTCCTTTTCTCAGCCTGCCCCTCACTATAAGAGCATAGTAGGCTGTCGCGTAGACCACAGGCACGGTAGCGCCTTCTCTCAGCGTCCACGACTCAGGCACAGGCCACGTGAATTTGATATCAGCGTCGACGGTCGTCGCCAGACCTTTAGCTGGCATCAATCCCATGATCCTCCTTCCATCGCTGCTGTGACCAGAGAACTCCATGCCGAGGATACAGTCATGCAGCGCCATGTTACCTATAACAACAGTATAGCGACATCTGACGATCACGACACTGAGAGTTTAATCACTGTGTCAGAGAACGAAGGAGGCTAAGGAATATAGAAGCAGAAAGGGCAATAATGGTGTCATTGACTTCCGGTGAATATCTGGATGCATCTGACAAAACCCCAACCGTACATCCTACCCCGGGGTACTGCCGGAACGTACCCTGGGTACGGTCCGGTATACCGGAACGTACCCTGGTACTATCTAATATGCCGGACCGTACTTCGCCTACTCCACTAACGAGTCTAGGGAGTCGCCTACGCCTGCTCCCTAACCCGAACCCTAACCCTAACACTAACCCTAACCCTAATCCTAACCCTAACCATATCAAATAGTTACCAGGGTACGTTCCGGCAGTACCCTGGGGGACATAGACCCTATGAGCGTCACTACTCACGTGTGTGTAAATCTAAGACGAAAAGACATTCGATGAGGCAGAACCTGGTCTAGATCCCGATCAGTTCAACATAGACAGTGTCCACAGTGTTGATGGTATCAACAAGGCAGTCGCAGATCTCTCGACCCCATCAGGTCACGTGATTTCAGTCAAAGTTGACACTGGAGCTGAGGCCAACGTATTGCCTGTAGCTATACAGCAATTTCTTGGCTGTAAACTACAGCAGTGTGAGGAACGACTGTACAGCTACTCTGGGCACCGACTGGAAACACTGGGTACGTGTGTAATTTCATGTACACATAAGGAGATTACCTTACCAGTGAAGTTTTTAGTTGTTAAAACTTCATCACCCCCTGTTCTTGGTCTGATGTCATGCCTGGACTTCGGCCTCGTAAAACTTGTGCTGTCTGTCACCGAGCCATCCCGGACATCTACCGCACAGTTGGCATCTCCAGCAACACAGAAAGTACATCAGCACGTTACGCCATCCTCCACACAGGCTGTAGTAGACCAGTTCAGTGATGTGTTTAAGGGAATTGGTTCGTTCGAGGGCTCTTTCGCCATCAACAAGGAAGTGTTCCCCGTGATCCACCCACCGCGCCGTATCCCTTTCTCGTGCCAAGAGAAAGTCAAGCAGGAGCTCGACCGCATGGTGGATATGAACATCATCGCCAAAGTCACTGAGCCCACCAAATGGGTAAACTCTATGGTAGTAGTCGAGAGAAAGTAAGGAGCTATTAGGATCTGCCTAGACCCTAAGGACCTCAATGCTGCCATTCGTCGTCCTCATTATCCTGCCAAGTCATTCGACGACATCGTTGGAAGATTAGCCGGTTCGCGCTACTTCTGTGTCCTTGATGCACGCTCAGGGTACTGGCCATTCCTGTACTGTACCTGTCGCTGACACGTTGTCTCGTCATCCTGTTGACCCGCCGTCTAAGGATGATATGGAGTCAGTCGCTCGGGTGCACTCTGTGTTTGAGTCCGTTCGCGTCACCCCACACAGACTTGACGAGATCAGGTCTGCCACAGAGCAAGACCAGGTCATGCGCATACTCGTGGACACAATAATCAACGGATGGCCGGAGAATCGTGTGTCTTGCCCTAAAGATATACTGGATCACTGGAACCATAGGGACCAACTTTCTGTGATTGATGGTATCGTGTTCAAGTCTCACAGAATTGTGATCCCAGAAAAGCTCCGATCATCTATGTTGGCATGTTTGCACACAGGCCACATGAGCATGGAGAAGTGCAAGCAGCGAGCAAAAGACACTGTATTCTGGCCATCTATTAACAAGGACATCGAGAATTGTGTTAGCCAGTGCTCAGTCTGCCAAGCACACAGGTCGTCACCTGCGCATGAGCGACTAATGAGTCATCCCATTCCCGATCACCCATGGCAGCGGATCGGCAGTGACATTTTCACTTTGAATAGTGAAGACTACCTTATCACGGTAGATTACCTCTCTAGATTTGTTGAGTTAGACAGATTGAGAGATACACGATCGTCAGCAGTATTACACAAGCTCAAGTCTCACTTTGCCCGTCACGGTATTCCAGATACCCTGATAACAGACAATGGTCCACAGTTTTCATCAGTAGAGTTTGCTCGATTCACAGAAGCCTGGGGATTCGAGAATATCACTTCCAGCCCTGCATATCCTCGCTCGAACGGGTTGACAGAGAAAACTGTTCAAACGGTCAAACGAATACTGACCAAAGCCAAGGAAGACAAATCTGACCCCCTACCTTGGACTGTTAGAGCTACGAAACACTCCTGTGGATGATTTTGCTTCACCCGCACAGTTACTGATGAGTCGTCGTTTAAGGTCCGTCATTCCAGTGGCTGAGGAGCGCTTCCTTCCACAAGCCATCAGCCCAGCATCAATCAGATCCACACGACAAAAGCAGCAAGCCAGTCAAAAGAAGTACCATGATCGCACCTCACAGCCAGCTAAGCCTCTTGTGATAGGAGAGAGAGTGCGTATGCACCTGAAGTCTTCCCCCAGTAAAGCAGCTGTCGTTATTGGCCACGCTAAAGAGCCTAGCTCGTACGTCATCCAGTCTGATGATGGTGGCGTTTATCGGCGCAATCGCTACAATCTACTGAGCTCTGGAGAGCCATATCAGCGCACCACCCAAGATTGTTACCCTGAAGACCCACCACAGCACCCACCAGGCACTCCATCAGGGCCAAGCCTAGACGCAGCATCTTCACCCCATAAACAGTGCCCCGAATCACCATCACTACCAAATGTGAACTCTAGTAAAAATGATAATATAAGCAGATCTAGATATGGTAGGGTGATCAAGCCCTGTGTTAGGCTTAACCTGTGAGTGTAGAATATAAGCCAAGTGAGCATATAATGATATATAAAGATATATGTATGATTATGATAGGGACCAGTATACTGACATAGTAGGTTAAGTATAAAAAAGGTGTTTTATGTTATTAGCTCATCTGACATAGTCAGATGCAGCTTGTAGAATCGCATGATTGTCCGTCCGTCCGTCCGTCCGTCCGTCAACAGTTGGGCACAAATCTTAACCGCTCGATGTACGGTCACGATATTCGTCAAATCGGGGGGGATCGTCAAAACGAGTTGGGATGTTGAAGCTGGGGGTCAAAGGTCAAAGGTCAAGAGGTGTAAAAGAAGGGGAACCTTCACTCGCTTAACTTAAGGTATAGGGAAGGAAATGCAGAGATTGCGGCCAAGTCAAATGGCTCAACCTAAGGCCTCGTGATAGTCGGTGTATAGCATCATGTGGAACAAGCAATAACACTGTGCCGAAATTGAGGTCACAGGTCAGAGTAATGGGCACTAGGGCAAAGTTTTTAGACATTTTTCTGAGGACATGGTGCTGACGGAGCGATCTGAAAACCTTTGTTTGTTTCAGCGGTGACGCTAGCATTTATGGCTTTATTGAAAGACCATGAAATTACCTTCTGCTGACATGGCGAAGAGTAAGTGTCGGATAAACCTTTTGACACTCAGAGAGGGTTTAAAGCATGGATTTGTTACTGTCTGTTAGAAAGAATTTGACTGCGCGGTTTGCTAGTAAATCTATACATGCGCTGGATGTATGAGGCTAACAATGTCAGCAGTGAAATTTCAAAGGCTTAATTTTGGTTGAAAGAAGGTTTATGCTCTCTTAAATCGTATTAAGTTTATGCATGGCATTCTGTACTGTTCAGTATGTACATGTAATAAGCCACTGCAGTGCCAACTGCCAGTGCATGTGTGGTGCGTACTGTGTAGTTTTTGGCCTGCGTTAATTGGTTACAGTGCAGCTCTCTATGCAGCCGTAGGCCTGCCGTAGAAATTGGATGAGTGGCTTACCTATTCTGTCTTGCATAATAGTTGTTGATACTACGTAGATGGAGTTCTTCCAGTTAATCTGAAGACACTTAAACGTACGCACCATCTCGTGCAACTTCATAACGATCCCAAGCGAAAAATACATTCCTTTAGAAGGTTCCGTGATACACCTAGTGGGCATTCCACTGTTCGGTTGTATCTGTAACGCACATTTGGGACTGAACAGAGTTTACTAGAATCCCACAACTCGAGCCACAGAGTCACCGCAGTAGACGTTAGAAGTTGAGCGCTGTCGCTGCCGCGGCACTTGTATTATATATATATACTGTGAATTGGCCAGGGTACAGTTTGTTATGCATTAACGTAACTACTGAAATATGGTCAGTACAGCAACTATTGAGAGCCATTGATGAATGCAATAACGTCATTCTAGTTTATAATGTATGATGTTAAAAAGGCACATGTTGGGCAAGACATAATCCATAGCAAATCTTAGTTTCTAAATAAATCTAAAGCTGTGATCTAAAGTTAAAATAGACTGATCGCACTGTCAGACGCTGTTGTGGCATTTCAAGTCATCTTTATTAGGCAAGTTAATTTGCAGCGTTTTTGTTTATGTTCATGAAAGCGAAATACCTTGATGACTGACAAACTTTTCAGTTGTGTAAAGAGAGAGTAGTATATTTACGGATATATATGACACGCCCCAGATGGCGCAGCCACTGCACCACGGGGAGTGCCGTGACATTCGAATGTATGGCTTTCATAGTGAATTGAATAAACAGCTGTTGTACGGCTAGCCATATGTCTCTAAATTCGTGCTATGTATGAGTCGAGTCCAGCACGATACTACAGTTAGGGCTATACTCTACCATAGTATCCGCAGTCTCTGGCAGCTGCTAGGTGTGAGTTACTTTTAATGCACCACCTTCTTGACCAGCCGGATCGAGCTGTGAGGACGACATTCTGAGCCGCCATGCTCGATCAGCCACTGACACAATCTGGACTAGCTCTGTCGACGCCACCACTAGCCCCCCTGTTGATGATGGTATGACTGTCTGCGGGTGACAGCTGGTGTGCGCACACGCGCATGAAGCTTGGTGGCAGTCACCGTCCCAGCCCTCGGCCATCCTTTCTGCAGCCTACACAAGCGAGAAGTTAGACTGGCTACCATCTATGCTATGCACTTACGCTGCGGCACGCGACGCGACAGCACAGCTGTATGTCTAGCCACTCAGCGCACCGGCAACGCACGGCCACACAAGCATACAATACACGCACAGCACGTCGACGCACGCAAGCATAACATACACGGCACGCACTCACGTCAGACGCGCCACGCACGTGTCACAAGCGATAACATACACAGCACGCGCAGCGTTGCCACGCAGCTCACGAACGCGCACGCACACAAGCATACATATGCAACGCACGCACATGCACTGAAAAACACGCCCACGCACGCAAGCATACATACACGCACGCACGCACGTACGCTTTGTAATGTCTAGCACTCACTGGCAGCGCTACAGCACGCTTGTATGACTAGCATCATGCACGCCACAGCATCGTTTGTATGTCTAAGCACTCCACGGCACGCACACACGCTTGTATGTCTAGGCAAGCTGCTACTCACTGCACGCACGTGTAATGTCTAGCACTCACGGCAGCACTGGTCTAGCAGCAGCACGCACACGCTTGTATGTCTAGCACTCACGCAGCGCACACAACGCTTGTATGTTAGCACTCGACGCACGCAGACACACGTATGTTAGTCACTGCAACGCACGCACGCACAACGTTTGTATTCTACACGCCACGCACGCCGCCAGCACACACGATTGTATGCTAGCACTCACATGCACGCACACACGCTTGTATGTCTACGCTACTCAACCGCAGGCACCACGAGACGCTTGTATTCTAGCACCAGCGCACGCACACACGCAGAGTCCACTCGACAGACTTTGTATATCTAGCACGAGTCACGCTACAGCACACACGTTTGTATGTCTAGGCCACGCAACGCACGTCAGCACACGAACCCCGCTAGCTTTTACCTGTACAAGCACCTTGCCGATGTGCTTGCCTTGTGCCCTATGAAGTCGGAACGCGCTCTCCACGTGGTCGCTACGGCCGAACACCGTCGCCTTCAGGGGCGCACTGCTCCGCTCGCGGATGCGCTCGACCACCGACAGGTGCGCACGCGCATCCAGTCGTCATGTCCGGGATCGACAGAGGCGTCTAGGAGGATGGCCGTGAAAGGGGCGACGTTACGTAGAAAGACCTGCCCATGCGGCTAGCGGCGTGTTGCTCGACAGGTCGTAGCTTTGGCCGATCTCAAAGGAAGGCGGGCATGTTGCGCGACGGAGAACGCACGCTCGCCTGTAGGCTTGTCATGTCTGCCAGCGAGTTGAGGTCAGCAACGTTCAGCAACCTGGGCAAAGAACAGCGGAGGGCGTCGGTGCATTTCGATACTGTTTAAATTTGTCTTTAGTTATTGAGTTTATTTAGTTATTTGATTATAAATTATTCATAGTTTATATTATTTATTTTGTTACATTTATTCCGTTTGTTTATCAATGCATATTTGTAACTGCGAAAGTGATCGACTTCCGGGTTCATCGTATGAATCGACAGCGTAGAAGGTAGCAGCGTGTAGTCGTGTGATAACTAGTAGAGAGATGATCCGTCGTAAGCAGGTTGTTATTGAAGTATGACTTTATTATAACTACGATTCGATCATACAACATATATACATACACTACGGCAACCAACGTCACGGTCGCCGTCATTTCTGTTTCCGTCGCTATATTCTTGTAGTAACCCCTCTTGGTAGGGTCCGTCCGTAACTCGTGTGCTTGACTTCGCGTCTCGGCCCGAGCGTCTATTTATAGCGCTTGCTTAAAAAGCGTCCGGACGCCCACAATGCCAACCAGTTTCTCGCTCGCAGCCTTCTACTATTAGTGACATATTAACGCGCATTGTCTGTATCATTAGGGTGCGCGTAGTGCTACGTATATATATAGAGCATACGTCCAGGATGTTATTACGCAAAACAACAATAACTATCCCCACCAGGGTTAGAAGTATAGACGCAAGCCCTAATTAGCCGCAGTCCTAGCATACAACACATAACATCAGCAAACTCATGTACCTAATATAGAAATAATAGGCCAGAGCATAGACAGATAACTACAAAGAAACCGCCGGGTGTGTGGCATGAATCTTATCTGCATTTGCTTTGATATTATCAGTGCTATATCACAGACGCCAATGTAGCTTAATATTGATAAAAGCTTTTAGCTCGCTGTAGCAGTAATGGATAACTGTCAAGTATAGGAATACCACAAAACTATAACAAGTAACTACACTTTAAAAAAATATTACATTGTAGTTCTATCCATCATAGTGGTGGACACATACGCGCAAACGTTTGGCGTTGCCTGCCAATGACCGGATAGCAAGATATATATACCGGATACTAACTCTAGTATCTATAACATAATATCTATAGCTATCTATAGTGTATTATAATAATGTCATTATGACATGTAACGTATAAACGGCGACCATGTCAATAAGTTTTAGCTAACGACGGGATTTTTCAAATATGGCAGCATAACGTGGAGTTTAAGCCGCTACAGGTAGATCATATGTCTTGATAGATAAAGAACTTCCTCCCGACGCACAAACCCTAATCCATCCTCTACTCGCCCACTCATCTACATAACATAAGTGTGAGCGAGAGAGTGTGAGTGAACTCTGTTACGCCTTTCCCTTGGTGCGATCAGGATCTCCTGCGTCGAAGGCTAGCGTCGCGTGAGTTCTCGAAGTGTTTGTCCTGGCAGCTTGGTGGGAATTGTACTCAGATAGTTCCCTCCTTCTCGTGGGCGAACGCGACGGTTTGTAAACACCTCGCATCCACTGGTGCAGCGCCACCGAAGAATGGCGGCGCCTGCCAGCCCACACCCCACTGGCCAAGACTGTATCCGCAGCACCCTGTGGTAGCAGGGTAGCAATTAGCAGCAGCACCCATCTAAACTATCTCGCAGTGAGCTACATCTATAAATCCTGCTGATGTAGCACGATCTAGTGATAACTCGCTGATAATCAGTTCATCTGATATGTAACTTAATGTAGATGATGCAGTCACCTATTAAAACAGACTGGTTATCACCATCTTATATTCTAGTAAATTGACCAGCTATTAGAGTTGAGAAATGAATTTCCTGCACTTCCACACCTATTATCCCATCAGGATGCATACGCGTTCTCTCCTTTTCTCAGCCTGCCCCTTAACTATAAAGGGCATAGTAGGCTGTCGCCGTAGACCACAGCCGGTAGCGCTTCTCGTCAGTGTCCACAGACTCAGGCACAGGCACGTGAATTTAAATATCAGCGTCGACGGTCGTACGCCAGACTTTAAGCTGGCAAGCATATCCCATATCCGTCTCTTCCATCGCTGCGTGACCAAGAACTTGCCATCCGAGATACTTCATGCAGCGCCATGTAGCGCTATAACATACAGTATTAGCGAACATCTGCACGATCACGAGCACTAGAGTTATCACTGTGTCAGAGAACGAAGGAGGCTAAGGAATATAGAAGCAGAGAGGCAGGACAATAATGGTGTCATCTTGACTTCCGGTGAATAGCTCTGGATGCGCATGTTTCTGACAAACCGCCCAACCGTAGCATCCTCCCTCCTTCTCCTCCTGCCTCCTCCTCCTCCTCCTCTCTCCTCCTCCTCCTCTTCCTTCCATGCCTCCTCTCCTCGCTCCTCCTCCCCTCCTTCTAATCTGCCGTGCTTCCCTCCCTCTTCTTCTAACTCTTGCTCAAAATTTTAATTGCGCCCACTAGTAACCAACACATATAATAAACCTGTGAAGGTTTGATGACGTACGCTGAATGGCATCCGGGGCAGCTTACCAAAGTTTGCCAGCATGCACATCTCTGAAGTTGAGCGAGGCCGTAGCTCACAGACCAGCACAGCTCCTTGTCTTGTCGTCATCACGACCCCAGTGCTTGAGTGGAGACTCGAACCAGCGCAGGCTGAGAGTCGCTCACGGGTCGCCAGCGTTCATCGTAGCGTACGTGCCCGGACATCTTTGGGTCCAATTCCCACTGCAAACATGTGTTTGGAACGGTATTTGATACAGTATTGACAACACATACGGGTGGACACAGCATGATCTGCGCATATCCATTATAATCTTCACGCTCACCCGTATAAAAGCGATATGGCAAAGTGAAACATGAGTGTGAATCTTGAAATGACTCTCACTTGTATCCATTACCAGCAGTTAATGGTCGCGACGTTTTAAATCCTGCCTGTATATAAGCCGGGTCATCAACCTTGGTTGAAGGGCAGGTGACGAATGACCGTCCACAGTCCCTCCTGATACGTCATGACCAAGTCTCTCCTCACATCTCCATCCGCACCTCTTGCCTACCAACCTCCAGCATGCCCTTCCTCATGCTAACCAAGCACCTATATGAAACTAGCAGTTGTATTCTGGATATCGAGTACATGGACTGCAGATGGTAAAGCAAAACATTTTAACTTAGATTAATAATGTTATTAGGATATTTATTATAGTGAATGCATTGCGTGCATGCATGTAAATTATTCTTGTTTTGGTGTTAATAGTGTTTAGGAATATAGGCTTACTTCTTGACCTATGCTGTAGAACACACACAAGGAAGTTAAATTGATAACAATTAAACAATACATATAAAGTTTTGCACGCTAATTCGTCCCACGCTGGCTCCCTTTGTTAAACAGTTGACGCATTTCTACAATGCCAACTTTGCACGCTCGTTAGTCTGTTAGGGCAGATACGGGAGCCTGATTCTCCAACCTGCTACAAAACAACGCACATGTAGGTTGATTTACGAACCTTTAATTTGTTTAATAATACACAATTATCTTGTACTTGCCTAACAATCCCTAAAGCTAACTAAATTAACACAATTCAAATGATAACACCGTAAAATTCTGTGCCAAATAAAATTTTTTTTTTTGGTTTTTTGGTCAACACACATGGAATACGACGCTCCCATACGTGAGAATAGAGACATTTGACGCTTCCATCCTCCGTCCTTCAGCGCTTCCACCGCACTGAAGTCCTGTGCATCCACGCTCACCACACGCTCCTCTCCACCTCCCCGACCTACCTCCTCCTCCGCCTCCTCAGCAGGACAGAGCTCCTATTGGCGCGCATGCGACCGCTCACAACAATCCACCCCAGCCCCGCCTGCTACAACACCTCCTCCATGGCGCTCAGCCGCGAGCAGCGGTCACCTCTCCGCGTGACGGTCAGCGCATACGAGGAGTTTCCCGCAAGGAAGTCCGGCCGCCCGGCTCCGCAACGAGCAGGAACCGTGCTCCCCGACGTGCCACACGTACGCGCCCCCTCGAGGGTCGCGCGCGGGTCGCTGCTCCGGTGCAACACGTTATCAAGTATGAGGAGGGCGGCGCCAGCAGCGGCGGCGGGCGGCGGGCCTTCGGCGACGTCCCACGCTACCGTGTCGTCGTCGTCGTCGGTGACGGTCGGTTGCGCACGGCAGACGACCCGCTCCACATCTACCGTCGGCTGCATGCACATCATCGCCGCGACTTCCGCCGATAGGTGGCGCTGCTCGCCTGGCTCGACCTCCACGACCTTGACCCGCGACGACCCCGTGCGCAGGTTCTCAAGCGCGACGTCGACGCACACCTTCAGGCTGCGCCCAGAGAACGCCAACTGGTGGAGGGCGTCCCCGCCCACTGCCTCTCCCGCCGCCGCACGCAGCGCGTCAACGACCCCGTCTGACCCCGCGGCGACAATCTCCGCCATCTTGTTCAGCAAGTGGAGAGTGGCGCGCGACATTGCAGGGTAGGATTCCGCCGGCGGGGCTGCGACCTTGGCCATCTCCAAGGAGTTTTCCACGTCCGACCGCATACGCTTGCAAGTATTGGTGAGAAAGCTGAAGATAGGGGCAGGGGAGGAGGAGGCGGCGGAGGGAAAGGCACCCGCCATCGACGGTGTCCCGACATCATAGGCGACCTCGGGGTCACGGAATCCGGAGTCGACCGCGTCCGACTGGTTCTGCGTACGTTCACGGATCTTGGCGAGGAGGCGAGGGTTGGGGACGGTGGCGCCCCCGGTGGAGGCGAGAGCGCGGGCGATGCGGCCACACACCTCCTCGCAGGCGCTCACATATCCGTCCAGCGCGGCGTCTCTCAACTCCTCAACGTACGGCACAAAGACGTGCCGCTCCAGCGTCGGCGAATCGTGATGGTGGCGCCGCGGTGCGAGGCTCATGTGCAGGTCCGTGATCTCAACGCCACCTGCTGTGCACTTGTTGAGCACGTGATTGACGTGCGAGTGTAGCACTAGACACAAAACCGAGTAATTAAAACGAGTAAAAGTCATGTATTCACATTTTCGTAGTAATTTCAAACGATGCGAGATACGAAATGCATAATTTCTGCTATTGCTCACACAATTAATTCTTCAGATGCGGCTTTTCCTAGTGCCCCAGTAATAGTAAGATGAGGGGAAGCAAGCAATGCGTTCACTAAAGAGAGCAGGCGTCAGTTTCAGTAGGGTGCATGTCTAAAAGGACTGAGCCTCACATTTAGGTGCTTCAGTTTGATCTAGACCCCCGCGCAGCTGTGATTGAACGAGCGTGCGCTATTTTTGACACACAACGGTCAATACATGATGATATATACCTGACAGCGCTACACACGGATCAATTGTTTCTGCACGCAGGTTATGCTGGAATTGACC
>NW_014577394.1:74115-79115 GCF_000485595.1 Priapulus caudatus
CACACACACACACACACACACACACACACACACACACACACACACACACACACACACACACACACACACACACACACAGTATAATATTGTAACCACAAACTAAAAAGAGATAGCCAGACTCCCATAAACTCACGACTTGCTTTGACACAATTTCATGCGCCACCTACCGTCGGCATGTATCACTGTCGCCCTCTGGATGTCGATGTCATTGAACTCCACGGCCATGCTCTCGTACAATTGTCGCCGCATCTTGGCGAGCGCGCGCCACACCAGCACCAAGTAACCGGTTGCCGGGAACAACACCCTGCCATCGATTACGTGACCCAGCAAGTAGAGATCAGGTGAGGTCGCCGAGAGGTCAATCTCAAACTTACATTCGCCCATGCCGTTGGTGCTGGAATGAGATCGGAGAGAATTTAGCACGCCGTGTCTAGAGGTAACGGGAACTGCCACCATGCTCACTAGCTATGGTACATATAGGTCATCAAACAATCACAAAGGTCACCTGATGTACCACGAAGGTCACAACACATACACCAAAGGTCATGAGACATGACACATCTGTGAGACCTGCCACATCATACACATGTCACCCACATCGACCACCACGTCGACATTGTCACGAAGTTTTGTCACAGTCGTGGCGGCGATACTCACATGATGAACTCGTCCTGTGCGGGCACGGCCCACGTCTGTGAGTGATCCCACGAGATGAGAGAACCCAGCATTGCTGTTCCCTGCAACACGGGGAAGTGCGGTGCCGACGGCCGCAGCTTGCATGTCGCCGGGTTGACTCCACTCACGTAACACCTGTTCATACAAAGCAGCGCATCACTCAAAACAGGAGAGATCCGATACGTGATGCTGCAGTTCTGGCTTCCTACTTCAGCATGCTGAGTAACCACATGCAACTTCCTTAATATAATGAATATTGATGGTAAGAAGTGGTCACTTTATATCAATATACTACACGTATTATATATCATATAATATTTTAAGAATAATTGTGTGCTCTTTTTATATCAGTATACTACATGTATTATTTATCCTATAATAATATTTAAAATGAAAGAATCTTACTTTCCGATGCTGGCCAGGAAGAACCTGGTGTTGTCTTCCTCCCTGCGATTCTGCAGACCAATGATCGTCGTCCCATCGTTAAGGGACCGTCTCAATATGGCCTGTAGTAAGCAGTGCGAGGCAACCTCAATCACGACCGCGTTGTCCGGAACATGAGTCAGTCCCTCCTGAAACAGTACTGGGCTCACCTGCAATAGGAAACGAGATTGTAGCCGTGATCGATGTACCGCACTCGCGACGAATAAATCAGTGGGAAAGGATGCATCCGAGCAATAGAAATGTACTGCACAAGGAATCTTTATATTACATTATATGCTGTGAGGATTGCATATAGATTTGAAGTAGAATATACGCATGGGTGACAACACTCGCACGCATGCACCTACTAGGTTGTTGACGTGGTAGTCAGCAGACGACAGCTGGGCCAGGGCTGAATCCCACCTGCTCTCTGGAATAGATGTACTGATCCACTTTGCAGTCCTTCGCTTGGGATGTTTGATCACCTATACGGTAAGAATGGCACGTACGCGTCACAGCGAGATATGCAGCCACCCATCCTCACGAGACAAAAGGCAGCTCATGCGAGGCATACTCAATATCAGACATCGCACGCACACGAAATATTCTTACGTGATACCTATAACTTATACAGATTTCTGTTTAGCACACTTAGTTATACACCCATATATAACTTGTTCTAATTAATTTAAGTTTAACCATTTAGATAATATAAATGTTAACATCAATTTAATAAGATAAAAAATATTTAATCAAGAACAATATTGAAAATAATCATTTACGCTGAACACTGACAATTAACCGATTCAATGCACAATAGAACATTAATAACAAACGCTGAGTAAAAGCAGACATTAAACGTGCTAGACCCGTGACTTTGGAGGAAACCGTGGTCTGTCTTCGTACATTAAGGAGCGCAGCCTTGAGTTTGGGAGCGACCTGCGCCATCTGGTGAGAGTGGAAGGCAACGCCTGAGCTCGCCACCTCTCTCACGAACACGTCGTCTGCTCGCAGCTCAGCCATGAAGACGTCAACGCTCGCAGCCGGCCCTGAGATGGTGACACTGTCGCGAGAGTTGTGGCACGCGGCGACAATGTCAGCCGGACAGCGACGCCTCGTCTCCTCCCACGTCAAGCCTACACACACGCACGTGAACACGTATATATGTATATATAGATATCTTATAGTATATGTGTGCATGTGTGCCTCTATCTCTGTGTGTTTTCATGCATGTTTATGATATTATAGAGTGTGCATTTCATTTGTAAGAGACTCCGATGGTAATTCCAACTACAGTTAATAATATACTGCAATATATGACAGTTAGACAGAAAAACTCACTACCACTCAAGAAGACTTCTTCAAGGAACAACAAACAAGGAAGATACATTATAATGTGGTTAACTAGAAAACGTTCCAGCAGAAACACATAATTGTTAAATAAATAATTAATAAATACATGATATAAGGTGGAGCCAAAACACAGTACAACTGTATTCGGAGGATGAACACGTTAATTACCGATGGCAGCCATCTTGCCAGCCGGTAGCTTGGCCTCGCTCACGCACTTTCCTCTCCAGTAGGCACAGAGTACGGTCTGTTCTGCAGACAGGCATCCGTCTGCATAGGCACAGGCCAACTCACCGACCGAGTGACCGACGAAACCATCGCCATAGATGCCGAGAGAGCGCAAAACATCAATCAGCGCCACCTGTGTTCAAAGACGAGTTTTTAACTCGAAATCCCAACCTTTCAGAAAACGTTTTATCGACTTTGTGGGCATTACCACAACCCGCTATCTCGCATAACGTAAACTGAACCTATTATGCTGAATTATTCATTAATATATTATTTGCAAACATATATTTCATATACATCGGGGCCTGTGGGGTGCTTTTCAGAATTTTCTCATTCTCTCAAAACTTGTAGTAGCTGCACTGTGACTGATTTTTCTCAGGGAATATAACTCAATGTCATATTGATACTGTTATCGTCAGCATGTCGTACGCGGTCACGTAAGCTCACTTGTACGGCGGCTATTGCGGCGAAGGCAACAGGTGTGCTCTCCAGCATCTTCTCCTCGCCTGACGCTATGATGTCACAGAGGTCGACCCCGTGACCCGTGAGCGTGTCAGCTAGCTGCAGCATTGTCTGCTTGAAGGCGGGCACGCGCATCATGTCGCGCGCCATGCCCGGCCACTGCACGCCCATGCCAGAGCAGACGAACCAAACGGGACGAGCCTCACAGCTGACACGCTGCATGACAAGAGACATAATTACATACGGGCATCAACACACAGAAAAGTGTCACAACATGCGTCAATGTACAGGCAAGTGTCACAACATGCGTCAGTGCACCGGCAGGTGTCACACACATATCAGCAAGAGACAAATGCCAGAAGTGCGTCAAGTGTCACAGTACGTGTCAATTTAGAGACAAGTGTCACCCACATGTTAGCTAGACACAGGTGTCACACAAACATATTAAGAGACAAGTGTCACATAGTTACAAAAGTCATCCATGCATCAATGAAACATGTGTCACACAAGTGGAGACAAGTGTCACACACGAGTCAACACAGATGAATAAATTAAGGCACAGAACAACAATCATACCGAAATGTAAGATCTAAACTTAATCTGGAATGAAATGGTCCAAAACGTGTAAAATGCCACTGCACATGGTAGACGAGAACATTGAAGAATCACACGTAACTAATTGTTAATTTGTTATATACTGAACATCACCAACCTTTACCCTTGTAGGGCCTACTTCTAAACTGGCATTCATTTGATAACGATGACTAAAACTTGGCTATGGAGTGAAGCGTACCTGCACATCAGTGCTTTGCGTGCTAGTGTTAAGCACCGTGTAACCCCTGTACGGATGCAGACTGGTGGGACTGGCATATACACGATCCAGCAACGCGAGAAACTCCGAGTCATGTGAGTTTTCCTCGGCTGCTCTCAGTATGCCTTCAACGCCCTCTGGTGTCCTTCCTGCTACCGTGACTAGCTGCGTCTCATCGGTCATTATTTGTGGTCTAAACATGATGCGTACACACTAACCATAGAACAAAAACAATGACCCCGCTCACACACGTACATTGTATTGTAACTATATCATAAAATATCTCTTAGTGATGAGACAACAACTGTGTTGAATGGTTGACGTGTAGATGAATATATATGTTTATAGTTTTAAGTACTTACCTCACATTGTTTGGACCCTTTAGAATCACATGGGCATTGGTACCACCAAACCCGAATGAATTAATGCCAATAAAGCTGCCCCTGGGAAGTGGCATAGAGCTAGTCACAACTTGGAGCTTCCCATTAACCAGACCGGGAATGTCTGGATTTGGCTCATTGTAATGCAGGTTTCCAGGAACAGCTCCCTCCTCCATTGCTAGTATTACCTTTGCCATTCCAGCAAGACCTTTTAACAAAACAGTTACACAATGTATACGACTTGCTCTAAAAACCCGTACCATTTTCCTTTCTAACTAGCATACATGCTTCACTATAACTTAAAAGATAGTCAGCCTCTCAGATATTGAATAACTGTAACAATTACATTATAGTAAGCCGTGCAGCAACAGGCTCTGCACAATAACAATAACAACAACAATAACAATAACAATAACGCCCCTTTTATCCCCGATCATCATAGAAACCATTCTGTAAAGTCTCCTAGCTCATCGCTATCGCGTATACGACAACGAGCCTATCTATACTAGATGTATATAGTCGTATACATGTTCATGTGCATACCTGAAGCAGGCTCGGCGTGCCCCATGTTGGACTTCACCGAGCCGATCGGCAGTGCCCCCTGGCGACCCTTGCAGAAGACGTCGGTGACAGCGTTGAGCTCCTGTGGATCGCCGACCTTAGTGCCGGTG
>NW_014577394.1:82698-84679 GCF_000485595.1 Priapulus caudatus
TTGTGTCTGAACTCCGCCATGCTATCCGCCTCTGGCAGACGACAGGAAATGCCGGAAACAATGACGTCATCTGCTCTCTGCGTAAACCATAGATATTATAGAGTAAAAAAAAATAGCCAACTCCACCCTTAGATATAGATGTGCATTCTATATCTATGGCGTAAACAGGGTAAGCGACAACGGCTCATTCTTAAAATGCAACCATATCACAAACTTGAATGGGGCGGCAGATTCATTATGACCCCCTCTACACGTAAATGCATACGCTTGGAGTAATAATTAAGCTGACTTAATTATTACTCAGCTTCATTTATGATAAGTCTGCATATTACTCCAAGGTATACGTAAGCAGCAGCAGGAAGCCCCTTATAGTCATGGATTTGCATTCGGGCTGGTAGCTGCAGTTAATTGATGAACCAACCAGTCAGATGAAGACGGAGACCCCGGACGCAGACGCTTGCAGCAGATTCGGTCGAAATTAACAATATAATGTTAACTTGCTATCTCAAAAACATTTAAAGAAGTAGCTGCTCTCATTATATAGCGCGTCTGCTGCGGCATGCATATACGCTAACATCTGTGCACAGTGTCACAACAAATGATATCAGTATAATGATAATATAATAATTATCAATGTTAAAATTGATATATTATAAACGAATATAATGAATTAAAATCAAATTATACAAAAAATAAATATTATTACATTTTTACGGTTTAAAGTAGGCTAATAGGCCTACCAATTTAATATTGATTTGGCTTTAGTAGGCTTATTTATAATCGATAGACCTATTAGTTATTATATTTCAAGAGATTCAAGGGATCTCACGATGATATCATCAATGCGTGATTACCTCAACGTCATCCTGGTCGAGCAGGGCACGTGATGGCGACTGGCGTGTTTCCATGGAGACCATCGTGGACAATGGCGCCGGCGGGGTCCTAGATTGAGTGCGTTGGCATTCCGTTGCAATCCGCTTCTGATGTACGATCAGCTTCCGTCAACCTCTGCACGAATTCAGGTGCAGCCCGTTTCAATTATCACCAGTTTAGGTTTCTTGTTTTAATTCCCGAGTGGTTAAATAAAATCGATTATGTTTGGTCGTTACCAACCTATGGGGAAATCCAGAGACTGTGTGGGCATGCACAAAGGAACCATGCAAGGTTGCTCAATTTTCGACACAGTTCAATCAAAAATGCGCACAAATCAAGCTAAAAATGAAGATGAGACGTATATATAGTTCCTTGAACGCACACGATTTCTGTGATACATGCGTACAACGGCATGCACTTGCCACAGCATTTAAACCATTGCTTGCGAGTGAACAAGCTACGATCGCACCAATTTCCACGTGTGGAGTGTGACGCGCAGTCACGTGACGCTAATGAAACTAGCTTGCGTGAAACTTGTGACCTAGACGTGATGGGCGTCGAAACCAGGGCGCAGCCCGATGATTGGCACGCAGTGCCACGCTTAAACAGGCATCGCCCTCCGACCTTCATCACACAAGTTACATCTAAATCTAATGTATTTCGATGTGCGAATCGCTGATCTAACGTTCTGCCGCACATGCGCGCAAATCCATTTTGAAATGTGGGGGGACACCAGTAGCGAGCACGCGAAGGGGGGGGGGGTCTGGGTCTGGTCTCAAATTTTTTGAAATTAGACCCCCTCAGATGCGTTTTATGCGCGAGCGGGGGGGGGGGTCTGGACCCCCTGGATCCCCCTGTTCACGCCCCTGCACACACACACACACACACACACACACACACACACACACACACACACACACACACACACACACACACACACTGCCTGCCCATTTTCGGTGTCTGTGATATACAGTACGAAAAAAGGTGTCCACATGCAGTCATAAACCATCAGAGACAAACAAAAAAGCAGAAAACCAATCATTTGATTGTTGAGGCTAATCCACCAAAATAAATTGTCCGTTATTATTGTTGCGTCCAGTTTATATCA
>NW_014577394.1:84704-88253 GCF_000485595.1 Priapulus caudatus
GGTCTGCGGGGTACACCTCCAATAATAATTTTTGAAATGTATGAGCTAGAAATGGCTTTCCTGCATTTTTCAGCTTATGGGTTGAAGCACGGTACCATTTTCTGATCATTTTTAAAGTCAATTTTGTAAAATTTCAAAGAGGGATGTAGCTAAAGCTGATGTTTGACTAAAGTATCTAAAATATATATTATGAGTATGTAACTAATAATAACATTTACAAATTGTATTAATTCAGTATTCATAATTTATGAAAAATAAGCATATTTTCCATCTGTCATTCATTACTTTCAATTGTACGTCTGTACGTTTGAAGTTTGAATTTTGGAGTAAAGAAAAAATTAGAATTTGGAGAAATGAGAAAAGAGGAAAAATGGGGGGAAAAAGGTGATGATGTTGTTTGAGAAAGCATTGGAAATAAAATTTGAAAGTGAAGATGATGAGAAAGGAGTATTGGGAAAAAAAGAAAGGGCAAAAAGAATAAGAGATTTGGTGAGGGAAAAGGATTGTGTGAAATCAGGAATAGTCACTATTGTCATATTTAAATACACATTCCAAACATCTTTAGAGCACTGAGTATACCACCTTCTAATTGATCAGTCATTATTTTGCTATATTAGACGTCAGTCAGATAACTTGTCATTTTTATTTTTTTATTATTCCAATTTTCATCTTTTCTGCACTGGATGGAACTTTACAAATTTCTGAGAATTACATCCTGTTCATCTACCTTGTTCTCAACATGTCTAGGTGCGCACGTGCGTGGACCAATGCATTGTTGAGCCTTCACTGGTGGTGCTGGGTCGGGGGGGGGCATCCATATATTATTGCAGGTAGGTATGCGCCGCTGGGAGAGACCCCCATTTTCAACCCTCAACTCCTAAACTTCGCTTCGAGTGCATCGCTTTTTATAGAATATCTCCGTTCCCTAGAGCATTAAGTTTAGTTTTATCATGCAGATCGTTTACATTTTTTGCCTGTTCCGGAAGACCCTAGTTTTTCAATATTTTCCGTTCCAGTGCATCGACGGCCCTGTATCTCCTATAACTTTCATAAACGTATTCTCTTGATAATTCTGCATTAAGGAATTATTTTAATATAATGAAAAAACGTAAAGTAAAGAAAAGAAACGTACTAAATTTATCAAGAACATTCATTTTCTAAGTGTGCATGATATCATGTATTATGCTTCTCAGAAATGCACTTAAATAAACAGAAATGGGTAAAAAAGGATACAGAATGCCATATCGTTTGACGCAGCTTATCACACAAAATAAAAAAGTTATCACTCTCACAAACTGACACCACACCAATCACACCGAATCACAGACACAACACGACCACACACACACACACCACACCACACACACACACACGACACACACATACACACACACACACTTACACACAAAATCATGGTGATCCAATATCGTGGGGGGGGGACATTTGATATGATGTCCCCGCCCCTCTGAAAATTCGTGGGGGGGACATGTCCCCCCTGTCCCCCCTGGATTTGCGCCCCTGCTGCCGCATCAATCTACTCGCGAGGCGGCCATGATGCCGAGGCTCGCCGAGGATTGACACTTTGTGTCTTCCAATCACAGTCTACGCCGCACCTCCCTATTATAACTTCTAGGTATAATACCATTAGAGCATGGAATCGCCGATCTCAGGAACTAGGGCATTCTGCTAGGCTAGAACGGTTTCCTACGATAGAGTTTGGCCCAAATACGAAAATAACACGCTATTTAGCGCACTGCGCTAGGTCTTTCTGTTGCATTTTTGCATCTCCGTAAACAGAATAAGCCCCGCTTTAATTCTTCGTTGATGGACATGAATGGGGCGTGACCGACGTTATCGGTTCCTGTACCTACCGTTTTTCGCCAGTCTATTTACTTTTCGTAAATAATGAAATGCCCGGCCGCGCGCGGCTGATGCATTTCACATCGAAGAGGAAGATTTCCCGCATTTTCACTCGCTGTCGGAAGTGAACGAGTGCGTCATTCATTGAACATTTTTTATCAAAATACAGCCAATGTTTACTGCACCCGGCTGAAAGGTGCGATAGGATATGTTTACTAGGCACTTCTAATTTTAACATGTATTTTACGATATATTAAAGAATGATGCAAAAACCCTAACCCTAACCCTAACCCTAACCCTAACCTAACCCTATCCCGTGAAGCACACTGCATGATTATAGCTGGCATTTGACTGTAATGTGATACCAAACTGCATGCAGCGCCCCCTTCCCACACTCAGGATATACTTCAGTAGAATTGAGCCAGAGCGAGAGCGCCATCTGTCGTGGAGTTTGATGTGATACCGCAAGTTGCTGTAGGGAGTTAGTGTGGAATTTAACCAGTTTATCTGGATTTAGTCAATGTTATGTGGAGGAATTGTAGTGTAGAAGATTCAGGTAATTTAAGAGAATCTTGTTTTTGTCTGGTTGCTGGTATTTATGATGCCAATAATTGTATTACAGAATTGATTACCTGCTGAACTGACCGTGTGACCGACCTTTGTGTGACAGTGCACCACATTGGTTTTAGCAGAAAATGTCAGTTACATCCGGTCACAGTAGTAAGTTGATTATTGTATGTTTAACTGAGTAGATGCAGATACATAATATATCTTTGAAGATTATGTAATCTATAAAATGGAAATATGGTATTTCGTGCAATGTTTTTCTTTAATATACGAATGGGTGATTTTTGTTTCTGTTGAGTGTTGTTTAAAGAACCTAAGCTGCTAACCTAAAGCTGTTTTTGTTTATTCATTCTTCACAGAATTGAATGCTGATCAATAAAACGATCTCATACATTAAGACCAGTTGTAATTAACTGCGTGCTTGTTCGTCTTCATCGAGCCTACCACAATTCAATTTACTGTCGCGCCGACCAGAGGTAAGATGGAGGACAAAAAGATGAAGCGACGGACCGGTAAGACAAGGTTCACAAGGCAGAAACGGGTCTTGGAGAATCTACTGCAACAGAAGGGACCTCTGGAGGAACTAATTGATGAGCTAAAGAAACTGGAGTTGGCCTTTGGGGTGCTGCAGGAACGTCATGATGAATACTGTGAGACCATTGATGATATGGAAGCCTATGAAAAGGAGGAAGACTACATACAAATTGTATCGATGAGTTAGCTGCTGTTAAAGCTAAGGTCAGATCGTCATCGAAGTGCTTTCACCAATACCAAATCCCATCAGATCCGTTACCTGAACAGCTCAACCAGATGCCACCGCTATTAACAGGTTCAGTTTCTCCAAAGGCTGAACTGAACGATACGTACAACAGGAACTGTAGTCCTACAAAACTAAGACCAAGGTTCGAGAAACCGAAGGTACCGGTATTCACAGGAGACGTTCGAGAATATCATACATTCAAGGACGACTTCAAACATATGATCGACCCTCACTATGAAGATAGAGATGCAGTCTCCATCCTTCGTGGGAGCTTATCCGGCAAGCCTCTCGAGCTGTTGAAAGGAATCGGGACCGATTATGTTGCATGCTGGGAATAACTTGACTTGTACTATGGTGATCCC
>NW_014577394.1:88263-93681 GCF_000485595.1 Priapulus caudatus
ACTCCAGCCAGTCAACATTTCTCTCAGTTGCCTCTGGGCACCCACAAACTGCGTACCGTTGTCGCTCTGTATCTCTTTTGGATGTCCCCTCATGGCAAAGAACCGTCTCAATACCTGCAGGAATTCCATAGTTGAACAATCAACTGCTACTTCCAAGTGAACAGCTCTTGTGTTGAGGCAAGTGAAGATGACTCCATAGTGTTTGGTAGTTTTATTTCGTCCAACCTTTACCACATATGGCCCAAAATAATCGCAGGCAGTGAAATAGAATGGCGGGGTAAACGGCGCCAATCTTTCCACTGGAAGATCTGCCATCCTCTGTGTCTCAGCATTGTGGTCGAAGGCTCTGCAGGTTACACATCTGAACTTCACCTTCTTCGCCAGCCTCGTAACTCCCACTATCCAGTACCTGCTTCTAACTTTAGCAGCAGTAGTGGCAACACCATAATGGCCACATTCATGCACATTCCTCGTGATTACTGGATCAAAGAAGCCCAGAAGAATGTACATGAAGACATGGAGAAGGGTGTATTCAAGTCCCTAAGTCCTTTTGTGAAGGAACAGATCATCTATGTGGGAGGACGAGCTGGGAACAGTCTGCTCTCCTACGAGTCAAGACATCCAGCTTTGCTGCCAAGAGAACATCACGTATCCTACCTGAAATCCAAATGCTTGAAGGAAGACGGGCCGCTGTCAGCAGAAGAGCTTTCCACAGGAGAGAAACAAATTGGTTAGAAATCTAAAAACGTATGCTGTCACACGGATCAATTTCCTCCACTTGGAGAACTTTGTACAGTCAATGGCACATTCTACTTCACTTACTAACAGTACAGTTTTCTCTTTCCTTCTCTCTTTGTTAATTTCGTTTATCTCAGCTTTGGGAATGCATTTTGGCCATTCTTCTTCTGGCAACCGGAGAAAGGCTGGACCATTTCTCCATTCACCTTCCAAGTCATCGACTGCAATCCCTCTGGACACTTTGTCCGCGATGTTATATTCCCCTGGTATGTGTCGCCAATCTGACGGGTCGGTCTGGCTCTGTACTTCTGATACTCTGTTTGCAACAAAAGACTTAAACTGCCTGGACTGGCCTCTAATCCAGGACAGGGCAATTATACTGTCAGACAGGAATACAGCTCTGTCGGGTTTCACTGACATCTCTTCTATCACAGTAGCATATCTGTCCTCGCAGCAAGACTTTTCAGCAAAGTCACGTGTGGCCCCACTGAGAGCTATCTCTATTCCTCGGTTGGAGTTGCAATCCCAAACCTCACGTCATAACTTCCATCATCCTCTTCCCACCTTGTATAAGCCACAGCGCCGAATGCTGCTTCTGACGCATCACAGAATATCACAATTCCAGTAGGTCTGGATGTTTTTGGCATTAGGCATCTGTTGAAGGATATACCATCTAGCTTTTCCAGTTGAGTGAAGTTGGCTGGGATGACGCCTTGTCTACCGAAGTTACAAACGAATGGAGAAAGTTTTTATAATCAGAGGGAAAATATTAATGCAGGAGCTGTGGCAGATTGGTAAACGTTTTGAGTGAATTGGCAAAAATCTTTGATCCAATAGGGTTCACCAGTGCACCGTTTGGTCATCAGCTCATTTTCCTTTGTTCCAACAAGACGCAATGTATGGCAAAGCTGGTATCAATCGAACAGCGGTTGATGAAAAATGAGACTAATGCCCGACTATATGATGAGCAGATGAAGGAAATGGAGGAAAAGGGGTATTCCAAAAAGCTTGGACTAGAAGAGATACAGAATTACAAGGGCCCTGTACATTATATCTCTCATCATGCAGTCATCCGCCCAGAGAAGAAGAGCACACCAGTGCGGATCGTGTTTAACTCTTCTGCATCCTTTAAGGGACATAGTCTGAATGATTACTGGGAGAAAGGCCCGGATCTCCTGAATGATCTGTTTGGTGTCCTGTTGCGTTTCAGGCAACACCCGATAGCCATATCAGGTGATATATCGAAGATGTACCACCAAGTGGAGATTCCAGAAACGGACAAACATGTTCATCGGTTCCTGTGGAGAAGCTACGAATCCAGAGAACCGGATGTTTATGTAAAAGAAGTGGTAACATTTGGCGACAAACCTGCACCGGCTATGGCTATAACTGCATTGAAGAGGACTGCAGCAGAAGGAGCATGCCAGTATCCAGAGGCTGCAGATATATTGGACAAGGACACCTATATGGATGACATTTGCACATCAGTCTATACAATTGGAAAAGCCAGAGATGTCACCCATGATATGGACACTGTACTCCAGAAGGGAGGCTTCAGAGTAAAAGAATGGTTCTCAAATGGTCCATTGAATGATGACAAGGAAAATCCTGATGAAAGACTTGTCATTGGCAATGCGGAAGAGCAGAAAGTCTTAGGCGTGGTCTGGGATCCTGAGTCTGATCTTCTAAAGTACAAGGTCAAACCTGTCAGAACAAAGGAAAATGAGCTGATGACCAAACGGAACGTTTTGAGTGAATTGGCAAAAATCTTTGATCCAATAGGGTTCACCAGTGCATTTATAATCAGAGGGAAAATATTAATGCAGGAGCTGTGGCAGATTGGTATTGGCTGGGATGACGCCTTGTCTACCGAAGTTACAAACGAATGGAGAAAGTTCTTCACTCAACTGGAAAAGCTAGATGGTATATCCTTCAACAGATGCCTAATGCCAAAAGCATCCAGACCTACTGGAATTGTGGTATTCTGTGATGCGTCAGAAGCAGCATTCGGCGCTGTGGCTTATATAAGGTGGGAAGAGGATGATGGAAATTATGACGTGAGGTTTGTTTCAGCAAAGTCACGTGTGGCCCCACTGAGAGCTATCTCTATTCCTCGGTTGGAGTTGCAATCCAGTGTTCTCGCAGCCAGACTATATGCTACTGTGATGGAAGAGATGTCAGTGAAACCCGACAGAGCTGTATTCCTGTCTGACAGTATAATTGCCTTGTCCTGCATTAGAGGCCAGTCCAGGCAGTTTAAGTCTTTTGTTGCAAACAGAGTATCAGAAGTACAGATCCAGACCGACCCGTCAGATTGGCGACGTGTCAAAGTGTCCAGAGGGATTGCAATCGATGACTTGGAAGGTGAATGGAGAAATGGTCCAGCCTTTCTCCGGTTGCCAGAAGAAGAATGGCCAAAATGCATTTTCAAAGCTGAGATAAACGAAATTAACAAAGAGAAAAAGAAAGAGAAAACTATCCTGTTAGTAAGGGAAGTAGAATGTGCCATTGACTGTACAAAGTTCTCCAAGTGGAGGAAGTTGATCCGTGTGACTGCATACGTTTTTAGATTTCTAACCAATCTGAAATCCAAATGCTTGAAGGAAGATGGGCCGCTGTCAGCAGAAGAGCTTTCCACAGGAGAAAAATACTGGATCAAAGAAGCCCAGAAAAATGTACATGAAGACATGGAGAAGGGTGTATTAAAGTCCCTAAGTCCTTTTGTGAAGGAACATATCATCTATGTGGGAGGACGAGCTGGGAACAGTCTGCTCTCCTACGAGTCTAGACATCCAGCTTTGCTGCCAAGAGAACATCACATATCCTACTTAATCACGAGGAATGTGCATGAATGTGGCCATTATGGTGTTGCCACCACTGCTGCTAAAGTTAGAAATAGGTACTGGATAGTGGGAGTTACGAGGCTGGCGAAGAAGGTGAAGTTCATATGTGTAACCTGCAGAGCCTTCGACCACAATGCTGAGACACAGAGGATGGCAGATCTTCCATTGGAGAGATTGGCGCCGTTTACCCCGCCATTCTATTTCACTGCCTGCGATTATTTTGGGACATATGTGGTAAAGGTTGGACGAAATAAAACTACCAAACACTATGGAGTCATCTTCACTTGCCTCAACACAAGAGCTGTTCACTTGGAAGTAGCAGTTGATTGTTCAACTATGGAATTCCTGCAGGTATTGAGACGGTTCTTTGCCATAAGGGGACATCCAAAAGAGATACAGAGCGACAACGGTACGCAGTTTGTGGGTGCCCAGAGGCAACTGAGAGAAATGTTGACTGGCTGGAGTAAGGATGAATTACAAGACTTCTGTGCAGAGAGACAGGTTAAATGGAAGTTCATTACACCACTGGCTCCACATCAAAATGGATGTGCTGAAGCACTTGTAAAGAGCTGCAAGCATGCTCTGAAGAAAGCAATCGGCGAACAACGACTCACGCCGTTTGAGCTGCATACCTGCCTACAAGAAGTGGCAAATCTTGTAAACGAACGACCCATCGGAGGACTACTGAACGATCCAGACGATGGTAAATATATTTGCCCAAACGACATCCTGTTGGGACGAGCCTCCAGTAGGGTTCCACAAGGACCGTTCCGTCCGACGAAGAATCCGAAAGACAGACTGGAATTCGTTCAGCGCATAGTCGATGCCTTCTGGAAGTCATGGATTCGAGATGTCTTCCCGCTGCTGGTTCCTCGAAGGAAATGGAATGTGGACCGTCGGAATGTCAGGGTAGATGATGTTGTTCTGATGGCTGACCCTAACATGATTCGGGGACAATGGAAGCTTGGTCGAATCACTGAAGTGTACCCGGGAAAAGACAATCGAGTGCGAAACGTCCAAGTCAAAACTGCGAACAAGTTGTTCAGTAGACCTGTTAATAAGATAGTAGTCATATGTCCTGTAGAAGGGTATGAGTAATTTGAACTGTAGAGCAATTATCGGTACTGTATGGGTAGAGATGCGAGAGTGTCGTCGCATCGTGGGGGAAAGATGTTTCGAGTGAAAATAGGATCTCACACCGAGATGTGGCACTGGTGCTGTTTTGAGGCACAAGCCGGGGAACAACAATGCGCTCGAAGCTAATGATTTGTTCTATTTGAGCCCGAGTGCCATTGTGTTAACATGTTAGGTGAGTTGTATTGATTTGATTCATGATAAGTTGTTCAATATGTGAACGTTGGTATTAGCATGTAATATGTTACTGTTTAACATGTAAAGTTCAATGTGTAATCGTACAAGTTTAGTGAATTACAGCATTTGTAATGCTGCTGTCGATAGACCACAGCCGCTTGTAAATTCAAGGTCAATGCTTACCGTGAAGCACACTACATGATTATAGTTGGCATTTGACTGTAATGTGATACTGCAAGTTGCAGTACTGTAGGGAGTTAGTGTGGAATTTAACCAGTTTATCTGGATTTAGTCAATGTTATGTGGAGGAATTGTAGTGTAGAAGATTCAGGTCATTTAGGAGAATCTTGTTTTTGTCTGGTTGCTGGTATTTATGATGGCAATGAATGTATTACAGGATTGATTACCTGCTGAACTGACCGTGTGACCGACCTTTGTGTGACAGTGCACCACATTGGTTTTAGCAGAAAATGTCAGTTACATCCGGTCACAGTAGTAAGTTGAATTGTGGAAGGCTGATCATTAA
>NW_014577394.1:94788-101276 GCF_000485595.1 Priapulus caudatus
GGGCTGCCGATCGTCCAGAGGAGAGACCGGATACTAGAGAGGCGATGCGCAAAGGAGGCATTGATCTTGACCGCTGAGCGCGGATGTTGCGCACAGTTCCGCGGCAAGGCGCACGCAACCGCGGGAACGTGCTACGAAAGTATCAGGCGCTGGGAGCTATGCATCCGTGCGCCGGCCTATGGATTTGGCGCACAGATGCATAGCTGCCAGCACCCAATACTATCGTAGCACGTTCCCGCGGTCGCGTGCGCCTTGCCGCGGAACTGCGCGCAACATCCGCGCTCGGCGGTCAGGATCAATGCTTCCTTTGCGCATCGCCTCTCTAGTATCCGGTCTCTCCTCTGGACGATTGGCAGCCCGGATCCGCGCGAAGCGCAAACAACGCCGCCTGGCGGCGACACTGAATCTTATTTGCTGCACTGTTTCCAACACAGTTTCTGCGTTCCCTCCGGGAGAGCATAAAAAGCCCATAATCGCTCAATTGAGCAGTTGTGGCGATTCCAGAACCCTTTTCACTCCGCACGTAGGTAGAGCGTTTATACAAATGCTCGTTATTGTTGGTTTCCGGCTCGGCGCACGTCCTTTTCGTGTAGAAAAAGAATTTACCGTTTTGGCTGTTTCATGCCCTGACATTAATTTCGAAGTTATCGCGACCCATAGATGGCGCAACGAGTCCATGTACACATCCTTTTCTAGTAGTTTTTTTTTTAAATCCTATGGCTGACTGAGCTAGACTGCTGCGCGGTGGAGAGTTCCACACGCTAGCGTAACTTACTTGAGTGTAGCCAACGATAGTTGGCTGAGTGTAGGTCGGTACTAGTCTAGCGCGGGAATCGTCACTGCCGCTTCAACTTCCCGTATCCATCTTAACGCTCCTTAACCCTAACTGTGTGATGTTCGCATGTTTCTCATTATCACGTGATAGTTAGAGGATATATATATATAGCAGAGTGCATTTGTGCATATTGCGATGGCCATATAGGGTGCGACATTGGATATTCCATCCATCATCATGCCAGTGATTTGTAGTGCATACAACTGTGACGTTGTTAGATGTAAGGAGTCCAAATCAGCAAAGATTACTTTCCATCGGTGAGATAACATTTCAATAGTATTCGTAAACATAATTTTTATAGTTCTTATAGATAATCCACACCTAGGAATACTTCTATTACTACAAGTACATGTTACAAGAATTACCAGTACATTTTTGTTACTTAATTTGTTATAACTTATAGATTTCTTAACAAATTAGCCTTGTATTAGTTAAATGTAATTTTACATCCTATGTTTGCTGTTATTTCACTTTTCATTACACTATATTACCGATGCTGATGGCTCGCGCCATATTGTCTAGATTTCAGCAACCATCATTTCAGTCGAGTCAATGTAGCTCATTTCAGATGACGTGACTTTTAATATAAATTATATCATATTATGAAATCAAACTTTGTAGTCTACATGAGAAGGGCCTCAACCGTTCATGTTATTATTTTCCCAATTTGTACCGTGACCGTTTCTGAGATATAACGTGCTCAAAACCCAACAAAACGTAAACGGAGCTAGCAGCGATCTGGCATGAAGCGCGCGGCGCATCGGACATGGCGCGTCACTCGTTTCTTCCAGCATTGGTAAACACCGCAGCTAAACACACGGCCCTCATGCAGTCTAATGCACTCAATCAATGTTAGACGTGCTTAGCTGTCGCATATTTATTATTCTTTTAGGTGTTTCTCTGCAATTTGATCAGACATTTGCACATAGATAAAAGCCTTATATAGTTTGATAGTAGTGTGGTAATGCAAGTGAGTTTTTTGAACGAAAACATGACTGATATTCAAGGTTTAAACATGTAAACAAACTGAAACTACGTGGTGTAATTTCTAGTTTGACTGACGAATATTCCATATGTGCATATTCCATTCTAGATGCCTTGCGCAGAATTCAATGAAGAAAAGAAACTACAATTAACTCGCCTGAGTTTTATAGATGCCTCTCATTAACGTCTGTCTCAACTGCATAGTACAACTGTTTACGACCATTACTTTTGTATTTACTCCCGTAGGTGTTTTTGAAACGATTGCACGTTGCTTGGATATTGAACTCAACATGTTGACAAATTTCCCATTACATTATTCTGCTTAATAGTGTTAATACTACTCTTGAAATAATACTAGTCACTAAGGACAATTTCGCGACTGGTTCTGCCCCTATCAGAGGGTAACATGGTATTAAATAAACAGGGCTGCATCGCCCAATAAATTATTAAATCGTCTTCTTTTCCCCTCGTCGACGTCGTTTTCCATCGCCACCATGTTTAAATCATGTGATTAGAAGCTCTATTCATTCGTCTAGTACGGATAGTAGGTCATTCTTTTATAAATAACCCCCAATGGAATTTCGAAGGTTATTCGATAGCCCCAGTCGATAGCCCCATTTTTCCTACTGAATTCGTAATCTTATTCGTTCAAATCTTATAGATTTCTTAACCAATTACCCTCGTATTAGTTAAATATGATTTTACACCCTATCTTTGCTCTTATTTCACTTTTCATTACACTATATTATTACTTAGGTCTATTTCGAATAATGCTACCATAATTGACTTGTTCATTTTCTGGTTATTTCGTTTTGTTGCCATGGAAACAGATAAGAAAGTCGAAGCTCCTTACGTACCTGCCAGTCACTATGCATTTCCATTATATCCAATTATTAAGAAATTACAAATTCTTCAAAACGTCTATTTCTCAATGATTACATTCATTTTACAAGATTATACACTGTATACGTCACGAGCGGTTGACACACAGTGCGCGCGCGCGTGTGTGCGCGCGTGTGTGTGTGTGTGTGTGTGTGTGTGTGTGTGTGTGTGTGTGTGTGTGTGTGTGTGTGTGTGTGTGTGTGTGTGTGTGTGTGTGTGTCTGACAGTTTATGTGTTATATATGCATCACGCATGTATAGAGCTATATGGTTTTGGTTTATTGCATAAGTAATATAGATAATACCAGGAGTGTAACAATTTTTCAATCAGTCCTGATAATACGTTCATTAAACTTATCTGCAAAAGCACCGAAGGCGGTGAATAATGAATTATTGCTTGCTTTATCGTCGACAAGCACTATCAACGAAACTTGGTGCTTCCGATTCCTCGGTGATTGTATGGATTGTCGCAATTTCAACACTGTTGCCGTACTACTAATATGTCAAGACTGCTTACCGTACTTCTAAGCGCTCTCACAGTTATAAATAGCATAGTTACACATTCCCGTCGCGGGAGTAATTAATTTTGACAAAATTGTGCGTCATGTTACATTGTCAGTGCGATAAACTGAACAGTAATTTGTTGGTGATAATGCTGTTGATTGCTGATAATCTTTATGCGCAATATTATCGTGAGCTTTCATTTACCCGTTCATTCATCCATTTGTCCGTCCATCCCTTCCTCTGTCCGTCCATCATTGCATTCGTCCGTCCGTCTCTCCCATAGAAATATATAGATACTTATACTATATTATACTCCTTATATTATTTCTTTCGTCCCTCCGTCCGTCCGTCCCTCCGCCCGTCTGTCCGTCCGTCCGTCCGTCCGTCCCTCCGCCCGTCTGTCCGTCCGTCCGTCCGTCCCTCCATCCATTCATCCATCCTATGAATTTATCCATCCATCCATCCATCCTATTCATTTATCCATCCATCTATCCATCCATGTTTAAAGTAGCAGGCAGTCATATATCTGTCGTAGTGTGTAGTTTGGCATTAGTTGAAGCTTTCGCTTGCTCTGTTCTTGCTTTTGAAGTAGCAGGTCTTTTCAACTTACCGTCAATACGAGCTGTGCAAACTGTACAGGTCAAACATAGATCAAGAAACCAGTCAGCCATCCTGAATTTCAGACCCTAAAATTATTTTCATAAACCATAATGAGATTAATACAGGTTGTATGATGCAACAGGCTGCTGGCACTTTCTTCAGCAAGTGCGTTAACAATTATAGAAAAGCAGGGAGAACATGGCGACATCACAGCATGAGCATTCCAGTACCAGCCAGTCATACTATATTATACTCCTTATATTATTTCTTTGGTCCCTCCCTCCGTCCGTCCCTCCGCCCGTCTGTCCGTCCGTCCGTCCGTCCCTCCATCCATGCATCCATCCTATGAATTTATCCATCCATCCATCCATCCTATTCATTTATCCATCCATCTATCCAGACATTAAACCATCCATCCATCCACCCATCCATCCATCTATCCATCCATCCATGCATCCATCCATGCATCCATCCATGCATCCATCCATGCATCCATCCATGCATCCATCCATGCATCCATCCATCCATGCATCCATCCATCCATCCATTCATCCACCCACCCATGCATCCACCCATGCAAAATGGGAAATTTTTGGAGCATTTGGACCCATCTTTCTTACTTAATTCCTTCTATCTTATATATTTCTTAACCAATTACCCTGGTATTAGTTCAATATCATTTTACACCCTATGTTGGCTGTTATTTCACTTGTAATTACACTATATCATTACTTAGGTCTATTTCAAATAATGCTACCATAATTATTCTTATTCTTGCCATTATATTATTATTCATATAGTTATTTCTTATTGTTGCCATGGAAACAGATAAGAAAGTGGAAGTTCGTTACGTACCTGTCGAGTCACTATGCATTTCCATTATATCCAATTATTAAGAAATTACAAATTCTTAAAAACGTGTCTTTTCCAATAATTACATTCATTTCACATTATTATACACTGTATACGTCACGAGCGGTTGACACACAGCGCGCGCGCGCGCGTGTGTGTGTGTGTGTGTGTGTGTGTGTGTGTGTGTGTGTTGTGCGTGCCGTGCGTGACCGCGTGCCGCTGCGCAGTGGCGTGCCGTGCGTTTCGCGAGCCTATATATAGAAAAATGTTGTTGTCGTGTATGTGTGTGTGTGTGTTTGTGTGTGTGTGTGTGTGTGTGTGTGTGTGTGTGTGTGTATGTGTGTGTGTGTGTGTGTGTGTGTGTGTGTGTGTGTGTGTGTGTGTGTGTGTGTATGTGTGTGTGTGTGTGTGTGTGTGTGTGTGTGTGTGTGTATGTGTGTGTGCGTTTCCGTGTGTGTCTGTGTGTCTGTGTATGTGTGTGTCACGTGTGTGTGTGTGAGAGTTTATGTCTTATATATGCATCATGCATGTATAGCGCTATATGGTTTTCGTTTATTGCATAAGTCCATAAGATAATACCAGGAGTGTAACAATTTGTCAATCAGTCCTGATAATACGTTTATTAAACTTCTCTGCAAAAGCACGGAAGGCGCTGAATAATTAATTATTCCTTGCTTTATCGTAGAGAAGCACTATCAACGAAACTTGGTGCTTCCGATTGCTCGGTGATTGTATGGATTGTCGAAATTTCAACAATGTTGCCGTACACACACACATAAGACGTACCGCTAATAAGACATAAGAAGTCCCGACATGGTTGTGGACAGAGACACAGAGAGACACCGAGAGAGACGGTCAGAGACAGAGGAACAGATAGACGGACGGGGAGAGACAGGGACAGTGCGAGGGGGAGAGAGACGGACAGGGCGACGGACAGAGAGTGCGGGAGAGAGAGCAACACACAGAGCGACACAGCGAGAGGGAGGGAGAGAACACAGGCACTTGAAGCGTATCAACTGTAAACACACGCCGCCGCCATTGCGCGTACACTGACACATAAATATATAGTGTATATATTTTATGTGTCAGTGTACGCGCAATGGTGGCGGCGTGTGTTTACAGTTGATACGCTTAATTCAAGTGCCTGTGGGAGAGAAGGGCGAGAGAGAGACAGAGCGAAATACACAGATCGACAGAGCGCGTGCGCGCCACACACAAACACACAGCTGTGCACGTGCTATGCCCCATGCGCTACTTAACCAACACACATCGTAGACAACATGCGTACACAAACAATTCTGTCTTGGCACACTAGGCAATGTCTGTGGCTTCGTCTCCTCAACAGCGCGCCTGCCATATTGTTATTATCACTTGTGCTTTATGAAGAAATAATTAAACAGAGAAATGCCGTGTGCCTGCGTTGAGCGTACGACGAACGAGCGGTACGCCCAGCGACCCGTACGACCAGCGACGCCTTCGACGCTTGTCTCTATGCACCGCTTTCGCATGTCTCGTCTCATCAAACACTTCTTACAGATGTTGTTCTCCCTTAGAATTTATGTCGTCTTCATTACTGTGTTTTGCCTCGGCTCGGCGGCGCCAGTGCGGGGATTGGCGCCAGCGAGGCCCGTGCGCATAATTATTTGGGGGGGAGAGCCTAGGGTTACTCGGTAATAGTCCAGTCATAAAGTGGCAAAAAAGGCCTCTACCGGGAAATCGAGTGAAACAAGCTGGATTCTTCACTAATGTGTTGGTATTGGTCCATATAAAACCTAAAAAAAAGTTACAAAATTTTTGTTGGTCGGAAACTTTTTTACGGGCCACGCCCTTTT
>NW_014577394.1:102512-103949 GCF_000485595.1 Priapulus caudatus
AGAAATTACCAAATCGTCTAGATTTTTGCAAATTTAACCAACGTAAAAACATTTTTATCAGGTGAGAGTTTGAGGATATATTTAGTAACGTTAGTTCTTACTTTTAATGTAAAAAAAATGCCAATTTTTTTTTACAAATTTTACCATGGAAAATTCGTGACGTAGTCCCTTTAACAAAACTATTGTATCACAATCGTCCAGGAAGAGTAACAAGTCTAATGCACTGTACAAAAAATTAACTTACAGCATGTCCCCAAATCAACCGAAGCTATCAAAATAGTCCTATATATCATAACTTATAGTACAATAATTAGTACAATATTATAACTTATAGTACAACAAGTTTAGTCGATAAATTGGAAAAGTCAATCTTCTGGGAAATCTTCTTCGGCGTCCCCTACCGATCCTTGATCTTCCTCATCATCTACTGTTTCCTGGTTGACGGTTACACTTACAGTCTGGTTCTCACAGTTGTCACAGCCACAGAAATCAGTACACTGGAGGTCAAGCTGCTTGCAGCCACATCGTTTTGAAGAGCAGTTAGTTTTACACCCACAGCTAATGGATCTGAGCAAATTGGGAGGTGCCGCTGCCTTAATTGTCTGTGTAGAGGGGTCCATACTTGCCATCGGAGTTCAGAACCCACCCATATTTTGAGGGGTCAAGAGTGTTAAATGGCCACTCTTGTATCTGATGGTACACTCTGAGACAGTGGTACTTCGCAGCTGAGGAGGTGGGAGGGAGCCGTCTGTGGTCAACTTTTCTCTGTACACCTCCTTTCTTCTTGTGCAGAGCATTTAGGAAGAGCTTTTGGCACAACTTGTCTAGTGACAGCAAGGGAGGATCTGTTGACTTGGTGTACATCTGGATAATGATCTCACTCCCTGCTTTAACAATCCGGTCTGTTGACTCCTGCCTACAGTAGAATTCGGCTGTGCTCGCTGTCATCTTCTCCAGGATCTTTGACGCGGTTGTTCAAGTCAAAGATCCTGGAGAAGATGACAGCGAGCACAGCCGAATTCTACTGTAGGCAGGAGTCAACAGACCGGATTGTTAAAGCAGGGAGTGAGATCATTATCCAGATGTACACCAAGTCAACAGATCCTCCCTTGCTGTCACTAGTCAATTTGCGCCACAAGCTCTTCCTAAATGCTCTGCACACAAAGAAAGGAGCTGTACATAGAAAAGTTGACCACAGACGGCTCCCTCCCACCTCCTCAGCTGCGAAGTACCACTGTCTCAGAGTGTACCATCAGGTACAAGAGTGGCTATTTAACACTCTTGGCCCCTCAGAATATGGGTGGGTTCTGAACTCCGATGGCAAGTATGGACCCCTCTACACAGACAAGGCAGTGGCACCTCCCAATTTGCTCAGATCCATTAGCTGTGGGTGTAAAACTAACTGCTTTCTGTGGCTGTGACAACTGTGAGAACCAG
>NW_014577394.1:105012-114381 GCF_000485595.1 Priapulus caudatus
GTACAGTTCTTTGAGGCTTCATGTCCAGCTTAATAACTGCAGGCTCGGAGAGAGGCCGGCAGACCAGCTGCATCTTCTGGGTAGCCCGCTTACGAGGTCAAACCTGTAGAGCCTTCAATCCTGAAAAACCATGTGTTACCTTGTATCTGTTTATTGTGTTTCATAGTAAATTCCAGTGCAACTGCAAGGTTAAGAGTATTGACACCGCTTAGTATCACTTTAAGAATATATACACACCTGCCATTAACGTTGATTCAATGGCCCTGTCGGGAGAGATGCCTGCCCAGTAGTTGTCGGTGAGTCGGACCACGAAGTACCCCTTCTTGAACTCTTCTCGCAGCTCCTCGTCGAGGTTGTCCTCCATCTCTTGCAGAAACCAATAGAGGGACTTGGTGTAGTTTGTCCTGCCTGCAGCTGCAAAGTAGGGCAGCATATCGTTGAGACTCTTCAGATACATGTCCCAGTTCCCGGTTCTCACCGCTGCCAGTTTTGTGTTGAAGACGTCGATCATGTCGACATACTCCAACCAGAGCATGTTGGTCTCCGACAGCTGCTCTCTAATTGAGTTGAAGACATCCACCAGCGTGCTGATGATTGTGTTGTCCTGGAGGATGTCTGTAGGGGTGTCGTCTTCCCTGTAGCTCTCGTAGAGAGCAGCTGCCGCATCTACAGCATACTGGTCCTCGTCGGGAATCTGAAACGAATTTCTTGTCAGTTTGAGTAAGCATGAAACATATAGTTCATAAGTTCGTATAACCATAAACAATTGAATAAACGGCTTCTTGTTTAAAGTCTGACTCTGTACCTGTTTTAACACGATGGTTTTTAGGACTGTGGTGAGAAGATCGTGGCACCTCACGGCTCGTTCATACGCCTTTCCCTTTAGGATCGTGTCAACTGTCAGCTCTCCATAGATGGTGCTGAGCAGCTCCTTCAACCCCGTGTTCTTCATGAGAAAACCGACACAGGCGTGAAATGTCATGGCTGTGTGGAAGTTCCCCTTTAACAGAGTCAGGTTCTTTAGGTGATCGTAAAGCTTCTTCACCATCATGGCCTTCAACCACAGCGGTTGGTCGAACGTAATCACACACTTAGTGTTCTCCCGTTCACACATGCTACTGATGAAGCACAGTGTGGTGTAGATAGTAGAGCTGTCGGACGGGTTCATATTGATGAATGGCAGGAATTCCACATTATAGCTTCCCGGGTGCTTATTCTTGCGGGTTAACAACTTCATATTTCCAGAAAATTCCGGAACCGGCTTCGTTAGCTTTGCTGCTATCCGAAGGAAGTCAAGGTTGGTGACTCCTCCAAATATTCCTGCAGAAGAGTGAAATGTCCCCAACCCTCTCAGTGTAACCCTCACCATTGCTTTGTCAAGCTTGCCTATGTATTTCACAGGGACTGCCTTAGCCCTTATAGCTGCGTCGGAGGCCCCTATCTTCTTGATCTTCTTGATGTCTAGCAGTGTAGCTGTCTTATCGGCCAGAACACACTTGATTATCCCCATCATGTGCAGGGTGTTTTTGCCGTCCAGCGTCCTGTTATTAACATCTGCATTGTCTCCAGAGTAAAGAGGGACCTCGTTCAATTTACTGTAGCCCGTCATGTCGTGAAATATTAGATCTCGTGCAAAGCGAATCACTTGAGCATACTCCCTGCATAGCCCCATCTTGTGAAGTAGATCGACTGCAAACTTAGAGCCGGTCTTGTGGTGTATCTCTGCAGCCAGTGCCAACTGCAGTGGTGCTATGATGGTGTTTGGTCTAGCAAGCTGGATTATAGCCTGACCAAGCGTGGCATAGACAACAGGAAGGTCTTTGTTCTTGGATTGGCGTGGAGCGAAACCCTCCAACAGCTGCAATAACGATCCCGGAAGCATTGCTACAGCGTTGTCTCGCTCAAGATCACTGAAGGAGAAATATTCAGTCTTGTCTGAAACAATGTCTGCGATGTCACTTTTGATGAGATCACTAGCTAGCTTTATTATCCGCTTCTTCTCCTCTTCAGTGCTCCCCCTCTTCTCTTCCTGGTAGTGCTTCTGGAGGATGCTTTCCGCCGTCTGACTGAAATAGACGATTGAGGAGTGGTGCTTGTTGCTCGATCTCACTATCTTAATCGCGGTCCCGTAGTTTGCTTCGAGCTTGTTGAGGAAGTATCTTTCTCCGTAGATATTGTCGGTGTACTCCCCCATCTTTTCTTGTAGCTCTTTGCACGTGAAGTACTTGTCATCGGAGTTTTCCTCCATGTACTCAACTAGCCGAAGAAAAGCTTGCACTTGTTCTGATAGCTTTGCTTTCTTTGAGTCGGGTTCAGAAGACGTTGTGAGTCCAGGCCTGAAAATATGGCCGTATTAGTCAACATTAGTCATCTTCTGATGATGTTCGAGTGTAAAATTTATTTAATCGATAATTCAGTCTCCAGTAAAACGAAATTTATAGAAATAGGTACCGTTTTCTTCCGTTCGAAAACTGTTGAGAACAGGTCCTGTGGTAGCAGGCATCCTCTGCTCTCAAGTCTGACACCGACTCTACCCTGCCCCGAATCTCGGTAGCCCAGTCATCGTCTCGGTCTAAAAACGTAGTTTTTGTTATACAGCCGTTAACTACTTGAACATAACCCAGTAACCCATAGCAGCATGCTTTCTTTAAATGATTGGAAGTTTTAATTCTATCATTAGCAATGTGAAGGCAAAGCTAACACATGGATATCACGCCATACCTTCTAGTTGCTTTCTGATAGATTTGTCAAACCAGTTCTTGCTTTCGACGAAAGACACGTTCGAGGCATCGCTAAACCCCCGTTTCTTCTTGGTAACGCTTAGTGGTTGAACTTTCTGATTTCTCTGAGAATAAAAAATAAGTTTAAAAGTTGTTAACTTAAATACAATATGGAATCATATTTTTGATACTACAGTGCAGTATTAATTTTTTTTTATCGAATTAGGTTTCAATACGAAGTTGTTTACCTTGTCTGAAACCCATTCACAGATCTGCACTCCGCAATACAGGCAACATATTCGGTAGTCAAACCGGGTAGTTGTTGATGAGGACGACCCCCCACTCGTAGTAGAGCTTAGCGAAGCCGACGATGCAGATCTGGTTCTTATCTTGTGTAGGGAATCTGTTGAATGATAGAGTTAGCTGGGTGATACACTGGGGGTTACTTCTTGATAGTAGCAAGCTTTAGTATAGATGAAACCAAAATCTAGTTAATAAGTATTGATAGAACCCACCTTGAGCTTTACTGCAAATGTCCGTTGAGTGTCGGTGTGCAACGAACAATGCCATTCTGCAATTAGAATGGATCCACAAGTTGTGGTTGCTGAATGCTGCAAGGACTCTGCTGTGTAGCACCTTATCATCGAGGTCCTTGGCGTACATCGACAGTGTATCCTTCCCCTTTTTATAGCATCTTTGTAGCCTGTTATCGTTTAGGCAGCAGGCACTGTACACATAGTGCAGGCACTGTAACAAGGTGCCGGGCCGTGGCCGGGACATCGTGGCCGGATCAGCGTGGCCAGGACATCGTGCATGACTTGATATACGGGACACGGCTGACGCCGGGTTGTTGCCATGGTCACTACAGGGGACGGCAGCGTGTAGCGTTCCAATGCAAACACATACAGAATGTACCAATCGGTCGTAGACACTGCGGCTCCATCTTATGATAATTTTTATATTTTTTGAAGCATAGCTACGGGCGGTGGAAGAGCAAGTATATACTGTACTGACACTGTACTGTACTGTACAGTGTACTTTTGCACTTTATTTGCGGCACTATAGTCTGTATTTTATTATAATAAATCTTATAATAATTCAAGAGTGATATTAGAGTAATATAGAGAGATCTATATAAAATTAGAGCTTAATTGAGCTTAAGGGTGGGTTCTGAACTCCAATGACAAGTATAGACCCCTCTACACAGACAAGGCAGTGGCACCTCCCAATTTGCTTAGATCCATTAGCTGTGGGTGTACAACTAACTGCTCTTCAAAGCGATGTGGCTGCAAGCAGCTTGACCTCCAGTGCACTGATTTCTGTGGCTGTGACAACTGTGAGAACAAGACTGTAAGTTTAACCGGCAACCAGGAAACCGGAGATGATGAGGACGAGCAAGGATCGGTAGGGGACGCCGAAGAAGATGTCCCAGAAGATTGAATTGACGATTGTGATACAATAGTTCTGTTAAAGGACAAATTATATTCTATTGTTTGTATTAAATCAAATCCTATGTGTATGATTCTTTATCGAGTATCTTCGGGTTGTTGAGTTCGTAAAGCTTCATAATCAATACTTCTTTAAATGTAAACAGTAACGCGTATGATTATTAATGATCGATCTATAACACTTTTTAGGGATGAATCATACTTCTGAGTGTTTAAATAACACCAGAATTCGATCGGGCATCCAAAAAAAACCAGAAAGCATACCTAACATGCCATATGTCAGAAAACACCGAAATTTTGGTACGCGACTGAGCTTAATTGAGCTTAATTCGTCAATTAAGCATTANGCACCGATCCGCCGTCATTCCCGAACCAGCCCACAGCTATTCCCGCACCGATCCGCCATCATTCCCGCACCGACGCGCCGTCATTCCCGCACCGATCCGCCGTCATTCCCGAACCGGCCCACAGCTATTCCCGCACCGATCCGCCGTCATTCCCGCACCGGCCCGCCGCCATTCCCGCACCGATCCGCCGTCATTCCCGAACCAGCCCACAGCTATTCCCGCACTGGCCCGCCATTATTCCCACACCGACGCGCCGTCATTCCTGTTGTCGTCCTGCAATCATTTCTAAGTCTATCCCTCTCAGCATTACCCTTGCATATCCTGACCTCTTACTGCCATGCCTTTCCCACCAGAATATTGTGTCTTCTCTATCTAGCCCTATACTTATCCTCAATATCTGTGTGTCAACCCCAACGTGCACTATGTCTGAATATTGTTATACTTGCTGGCTCTTGCAGAGTTGGCTAATGCCGGCAGGCCGTTGTTTCCGGGAAACGACGTTAATGACCAGCTGAAGCGCATCTTCAAATATCCTTTCTGTATCATCCTATACCTCGTGATGTTGATTAACCGATGCCTGATGCAGAGGTTTGCTGTCAGCACTCAGCAATGCTGGTAGACAGCAGGCCAATTTGGGTGCAGTCTAGATAGAAGCAGACGTCAACTCGGCCAATGCAAAGTTTTATGATAACCGTTTGTTAGACTTGATGCATATAAAGCACACGTGTATTTTTATACATTGAGATAAACCAATAAATGTTTAAGAGTGCCCTTCTGAGTTGAGTTTATATAGTTTGGCAGCTGTGTGCCTGTTGCTGTAATGAGCCTTGACAGTTTCACGTCATTAGGAACTCCTACAGAGGACACCTGGCCAGGAGTTGCCCAACTTCCAGACTATAAAGTGAGATCAGCATTTTGATATGGATCGATACAATTTTTTAAAATCTCATTATTATTTCAATTATCAAGCATCGAGAATTGAAAGTGCATCCGCAATTAGCCAGGCTATACGTGTATAAAATCCAAATAATCGCATCATTGCATTTGCATAGAATTTGTTTCATGTAGCTGGTAAAACTGTATGGAGCCAGCTGCAATAAACTGTAGTCACACGAATCTAATTACTGTCTATCCATTTTGTTAATGCTGCGCAATATTTTAAAATCCCATTATTCAATATTGATTTTTTTAAATAAAAAATCTGCCATATTTATAATGTATATTATATAATATACATTTTGCACACCTGCATGTGTGCATAGACAAATAATTAATGAAACGATGAATAGATTTCTTTTCCAAATACTGTGAATTCTGAATATATCTGAAACTCTATTGTTGTTTATGCATGATTGCTACCAATCTTGGTTTTCTTTTATAATTTCAGCAATTTCCTATTTATCAACCAACAATGTCGTTTTCACAAGTAGTACCAAAGCTTTCAGCAAAAGGTAGAGATCTCTTGCAGGTAAGTTGTGGCAGTCAGACCTATCACGAATAATACTGTAGTGTTGATATCTAAATCATACTTTTCATATTTGGAATATTGGGTCTTATTGGCAATAGCTACCACTTGTAAAATAGAGGTCAGTGGTCCATGGCCACATTTCAGACATTTACAATGACGTGAGCTAACATACTCAGTTTACTCAGTTTAGTCATACTCAGTTACTTAGTGATAGACTTTTTTTGTTAGTAACTGTCCATTTATTTTTTATCCTCTATATGAGCACAATGCATGCCCATAGTTAAGCTAGGCTAGATCAAAGGGTGGCTAGAGTAAAAGGGTCAGAAGTGAAGTGCTCAATTGCTATTGATTCCAGTACACAAATTCACAGTTTAAATTCAAACTTAAAGGGAGAGTTTACTCTAGGTTCTAGGGTTATTTTCAGCTAATTTAGGTTAAAATTACGCTACATAAAAAGTTTCATGGTTCAATCACCATTAGAAATATTATTAAAAAATGTTTTAAAACCAACGACTACAGTTTGATTACAACGACGGTGGCGCCACTCAAAGCGCACGATCTGATAAGTTGCGCAAAACCACTTTCCAGCCAAGGGCTACAGACCGAGGGTGTTTCTTATTTATTCATTTAAAAGCAAAAGGATTGTAATATCTTATAAACGACATATAGTTTCAGTTATAATATGGATAAATTTGCCCTAAAATGAATATCGTTCGGTTAAATAGTATTTAGGTATAAATATAATTGCACTTTTGTGATTAGCCCTCGGTCTGGAACCTGCAAAATAAATTGTCAAATACGCAACTTTTTCGGGGTGGCAGCACGGTCGCGGGTATCATGGCGCCGTTCAAATTTCGTAGCGTTGATGTATAATTAATTATAACAATTAAATTAGGTATCTGGTAACAAGTATGTGTGGGTATAGACGATTTGTTATACAGTAAGTACAGTTGTATGCAGTAAAATCCTAGAGGCTACTGTCCATTTAAGTCTTAACATATTTTCAATCATTTGAAATATGACTTTGATCAGCTGAATTGCATTCTATAGAGCCTAGTGACACTACCTACTATCATTAGTGGTCTGGGGTCTAACAGTATTAGTAGTGACACCAGCCACAGCATTGGAAGGAGCAGCAAATCTAGCATATCTATTCAATTAGTATATTTGTGTGTGTGCGTGCGTGCGTGCGTGCGTGCGTGCGTGCGTACGTGCGTGCGTGTGTGTGTGTGTGAGTAAAATGTAAAGACCAATTTGTTGTTGTCTATGGTGCCAATATTATCAAAATTTATAGTCTACACTGTATGCTGATGTCTCTCATTATGTCTCATAAAGTTCCACGATGTCTTACGTAATTTTATGTTATGTTATCTCTCTGAGTGCAGAGCAGGGATGCCTTCATTGCTGCTGGTAAATTCTCAAGTTCTCACTATGCTATTTCATCCCATTATTCCGTCTCGTAAGTACGTGTGTTGTCGTCTCCATCACCAATTGACGTTTTATTTTGCAATTTATTTGTTTGTGGGTGCATTTCAGCGGTTGCTGGTGTGCAACCCAGCTCATCGTATGTCAGCCGAAGATGGTATGGCTCACCCTTACTTTTATGATCTCAACCCTGCACTGAGAACGTAGCACGGATGCAGCACACTTGCCATCATCGACACCATCATTTGCATCTTTGTATATGAACTTCAACCCAACATTACAGCAAAAATGCGAGGAAATAAATATTTACCTGCAAATTTTTACAGGTTAAACCCGGGCATCTGTCTAGAGAAGCATATTACATCTGGTTCCGTATCTGCAAGCTCTATAAATTATATTGGAATTTTTAAACCGTCACTTTCAGATAGTGTACGTCAAATATGAGGTATATATTACTTAGTTGTTTTATAGACAGTGCTTTGAGCTTTTGATAGTTATACTGTGTCGAATTGATTCTGAGTGTAATTGTGGACGAATTTCCAACTTCTCACAGATGTGTTGTTAAAATGTATAAATCGTTTCTAATCGATTTGAAACACTGACGTTTGCATATGTAAAATACTTAATGTTTTGTTGTAAACAGTAGTTACGTCGGTGTAGTCATTCATGTACAATGTAGTATAATGTGGTTAGTGTCGTTGCCCTCAGACGCACAACTGGTCATGCGGAGTGCAAGTGTGCTGACGGTCGCTATTCGTGTCATCTGTAGTTGCTCGTTTAGTGAATTCTCTACTTGCTTGTTACCATGGTTTCTAGCTATTTTATCAGTCGTTGATTCTGGTCATGAGTGATCGAGTAGTACATTCCAAAATTTCTGTAGAGGGAATGACGAGACTGTAGACGCCAGCGAAGTTCGCGATGTCGCAATTTGTTTTACAGCAGACGTTTGGAATCGTATTGACGGCAACAAATGAGATTTGCGTTTGGGGAAATTTATACAGCCGTATATAATATGCAATTACTTATGACGTCAGCACTTTATAACTGATTGTTTATTCGTCTTTACTGCTGAATTGGAGATTATGTATGTCTAGCTTGATGTAGAGATAGTATAAATTGAAGAGATGGGTAAGATCGAGTAAGAAGCACAGAGGGACCATATTTAATCTAGTCATGAACTTCATTCCTGTGCTAATAAATGGTTTAGTATGAATTTTGTTAAACTGTTGTATTTGTTTGTTATAATGTTGTTGTCATCACTGTTATGGAATTTTTACAGTATAATACCAGCACAGGATGAACCAAATTCAATATTATCATATATGTCTATATGTGGAACACACTGAAATACCATAGCTCTTACATTCCAGAAAATATGGAAGTATTTTGTAAGTCCGGCAGTATCTTCATTGCACTATGATACTGCAGAATCCTAATGTGGTTGCCATGTGATCTAATGAATGTAATTTACAATTCCTACTATTAGATTGTGAACCAGCCAACATTTCCTCTAGTTATAATCGTGTACATGTAATCAGTAAGTGTTCTGATTGAAAATCACTGCTAAATGAATAAATATGAAAAGTTACTGAGAACACATACATCTCTGTGCGCACGTTACCAGTTTGCTATTTTCCCGAGCAACTTTTAATTCGTTATTTATACGGGATATGTTAATAATGCTATGTTGTAATATTAGCGCGTTTGTATAGTCGTGTATGGCCATGTCATGGTCGTCACATAGGTTTATCCATGTGGCAACTTTGCGTTGCTCTATACTCATCTTGTCGTAACATACATACACGCGATGACATTGCGTGATTCGACAGAGGATGTGTCATTAGTATAACTGTAATGTTATCGCCTGTGCAAAACCATGTGTAACAAACTACCGTGTGTGCCGCGTAATGATGTCATCAGGAGTGAATAATAGAGAGTTCTCTATTATTCACTCCTGATGA